>NW_025876540.1:0-3452 GCF_002878395.1 Capsicum annuum
GAAAATCCCTGAGGAAATAAACAATACGTTTATTTGCCTTATTCCAAAGGTTTCAAATCCCGAGTCCATCACCCAATATCGGCTCATTAGTCTCTGCAATACTACTTATAAGGTTATCACTAAGATTATCCTCAGCAGGATCAAACCTTTTCTTAAGGATCTTATTGGTCCAGCTCATTCAAGTTTTTTGAAAGACCGTAGAGCATTTGATAATGCTATTCTTGTACAGGTACTCCTATGCCACCTTCGGAATTCCAAATGTAGGAAAGATTACATGTTGGCAAAAATAGATCTAGAAAAGGCTTTTGACCGACTGGAATGGTCATTCATTCATGACACTCTACTTCACTTTAGATTTCCTCAAAATCTGGTCACTCTCATCATATTTTATATATCCACTACTTCGGTATCCTTGTTAATCAATGGATCAACAACTCTTTTCTTTACAACTTCTAGAGGAATCCGTTAGGGGGACCATCTCTCCCCATATCTATTTATTATGTGCATGGAAAGGCTCTCTCGTAAAATCAACTCAGCTGTTGAGAATTATCTCTGGACTCCTATTAAATTATTTATGCATGCTTCTCACATTACACATTTGTTTTCTGCCGATAATATTATTCTTTGTGCTGCTGTTGACTCTATCTCTTGCAACTCTATGGCATAAGTTTTCAAGTATTTTGAGTTGGTTTCTGGTCAAAAAATTAATTTGCACAAATCTAAGCTCTTTTTCTCTAAGAATACTCTTGTCATAGCCAGAGATAAAGCTGTTCATGACCTCAACATTTTGGAGGGTCAAAAATTTGGTAAGTACGTAGGCTTGCCAATGTTAATATCTAAGCCCACTAAGCTTGACTACCAATTTCTTCTAGAAAACTTTAAAAGTCATTTGTCTGGCTGGAAAACTCCGTTGCTTACAGCTGCAGAGAGAGCTACTCTTATCTGGTCAACTCTGAATACCCTTCCCAACCATGTCATGTACCTTTTACACCTCCCTAGGTACGTTATTAGAAAAATGGAAGCCTATGAACGAAAATTCCTTTGGGACAACACTTCTACCAAATGTAAGCTTCATCTCTTAAAATGGCAAGATGTTACTACTCCTAAGGATACTGGGGACCTTGGAATCCAACGTCTCATAATCAAGAGCCTTTCTCTGTTAGCATCTTCTGCATGGTGTATTTTTTATTTGAACGCACCCTGGGCTCAAATACTCAGATCTAAGTACCTTGGGCGCAAAGGGGAAAACTCCACAATTTGGAAAACACCTATGACAGGTTGGGCTCAATGTCAAATTGGGCTCCAATGGCAACCTGCAGACAAAAAACATGTCCTCTTCTTTTTTGACCCTTGGATTGGGCCAAATTATTCTATCTGTAACCTAATTTAAGGGTCTCTTCAAAGACATGAATCGAAAGCGAAGATTGACTCCTACAGAACTGATAATCAGTGGACTTTCTCTGAACTTTCATTTGACTTTCTCTAGAGCATCTTCGCTCGTATTAACTCTATTTATTTCCCTCACCATGAGGTCTCCAAGGTTGACCAAATCATTTGGGGTCTTACAAATAATAAAATGTTTTCAGTCGCCTGCCCTTCTTAGAAAAGAAATTAAGAATAACGAGGACGCTGATTTCTTGTGGATTTGGAAGCTAGATATCCCACTAAAGCTTAATCATTTCTTATGGCTTCTACATTACAACAACCTCCCAACAACCTCCTTCTTGCATTTTATAAATTGTATTTCCTCACCTCTCTGTCCTCTTTGCTACTCCTTCCCTGAAACTGTTTCTCATCTTTTCTTACATTGGAAGTCTGTAGAGCCACTTTGGGTTGAGTTAGACATCTCTATTCAAATAAATAAAACCATGTTACCTTCCACGGATCACCACCCCAACCTATGTCTCCATAGGATCCTAGAAATAAATTTAACTAACTCTAACCAACCCCTACCCCTAAGCCAGTCTACTATTCCCTCAAAATTTTTGCTCAGTTACTATTTGTGGTCTATTTAGACTGGTCGTAATAAATGTATCTTTGAGAAAAGGCCTTTTAATATAAACCTAGATCGTATCTTACCAGCCGTCTCTGAGTTTTGGTACTTGGCAGGAAAAACAAATCCTAAAAACATAGACTATGAGCATCTAGTAAGACTGCTGCAAGTTCCATCAAATGTTAACTCATCTGTATTAATTAATTGCAGGTACCTACTACGGGTTCTGGATTAACTGCAAGTCATGCATGTTAGCAGGGAACAGAATAAGTTGGTGGATGCGTTAGCAAGAGTGAATGTATATACTACTACTACTACTACTACTACCAATAAACCTTTGCTGCTTTGGTACCCTCCCACATCCTTAGAGGATAGTTTGCAAGCTGATAAAAGAGGAGGACCAATTACTAGATGGAGAAATATAATAAGTGCACGGGTTTTGTATAATAGTTTGTATAATTGTAATGCTACTACTAATTCTAGCGCAAGTACAATGGCTCTTCCACAAACTACATCCCTATAAGATTTGACTTGTTTTATGACTATATCGACTTTTACAAAAAAAAAAATAATTTGTTTAGCTAATTCTTTTTGGAAACTAAAGATTTTTATTTCGAGAATAGAGGTGTTTGGTCAATTTTTAGGAACAAAATAAGTGTTTTTAAGTAATATAGAAATCGTTTTTAAACAAACCAAGAGAAATTAGCTTTCTTAGAAGTATTTTAAAAATTTTGACCAATTAAAAAGTACTCATATGAAATATAAAACAAGAACAAGAAAAATGAAGAAAAGAGAGAATAATTCTTTATTTCTCAATAAGAGATTGATGGATGAGAGATATGATTTACAATGACGAGAAATCCTCTATTTATAGGGAACTCCCAAAGGTAGTCATTTCATTTCTTGATAGATACTCAATATATCTAGATAGATATTCGCTATATCTTGATAGATATTGAATATTTCTATATAGATATTCACTACATCTTGATAGATGCTCAATATATCTTGATAGACATTCATTATAATGTAAATATATTTATAACACTCCCCTGAATGTCTAATTGATAGATAATGTGCCTCGTTAAAACCTTACTAAAAACAACCCAATGAAAAAAATCTAGTGAAGGGAAAAGAGTACAAATCTCTAATAATAAACATTTCGTTTGCCTCATTAAAAATTTTACAAAAATTCAGAGACAAAACCTTGAAAAGAAAAAAGAGTACAATGCGTATTTGCTCCCCTGATGAGAACATCAATTTCGAATCTTGAATCTTTATATTTCCATCTTGTGCATCATCTTTTTGAAAGTTGAAATTGATAGAGACTTTGTGAATAATTAGTCATATGATCACTCGAAGGAATTTATTGCACCTTGATATCTATTAACACCCAATTTTGGCTCACTTTTTTTTCTTTAATTACTTTTCTATGCTTCTTAGTCCAGAATTTTTTTTT
>NW_025876542.1:0-1437 GCF_002878395.1 Capsicum annuum
ATATTTTAACATTTAGTTTTAAGAAAGTATATGTAAACAGACCAAACCCAAGGGCAGAATAACTTCTAGGGCTTAGCATAGTGTAAACTTAGGGAGCAGATATCGTTGCAAACTAAAAGTACCCAATATATTTTCTCTCTTAGGTTCTTCTAATAGTGGATCATATTACACAAATTCATCATGGAAATAAATCAAAACAATTTTCAAATTCCATACCAGTAACTCCACGAAATCTTTTGCAAATTTTCTCGACAAGAGATTCCATTTGCTTGTCCTAAAAATACAAACATTCCAATCAATTCTCTACAGAAGAGCCCAAATAAGCAAGTCAAATTCATGGAACCTTCTTAATTGAAGCAATTAAAAATTGCATGATGTTGCAGAATGATTCGTCCTTCGTGTTCTGGCTAGATAACTTGCCAAGAATATCTTGAAGTAGGTTATAAATTGGATTGCTCCCTGTAAACATTAAGTTCAAAGAGAAAAAAACAGTAATATTTGATGTGTGTGTACAGTCAAAAACATGCAACAGCAAACGAAAGAAGCTCAACAGTAGAAAGACTAGAAAGAGATAAGATAGATTGACTTCTTTATTATCAACTGATGAAAGAAAATTTTGGTAGATATGTTACCTTTCTTTGACAACTCATGAAAGAAAAGTTTGGCAAGATTTGAAATTCTTTCATCTGCATCTTCCAGGCAGATGGCCAATTCATTTATATAACCTTTCACCTAGAAATGATTCACATAAATCAAGATGCTAAAAATCTACCACAAGAAAGCTATATATAAGTATAAAGCTTGTGCCGTATGAATTAAAGCAATAATTTTGTTAGTGTGATCAAAAATTACCCTAGCATAAAAAGTGCTGGACCTTTCAATCATGCATTATGAATACAAGTATCATGAAGCTAAATATGACTAGTTTTTCCATTGGAAAAGAGAAAGTGTTGGAAGGTGCCAAGATTCTATTAATAAATTCAATAACTAGAATTGTTTGGCCACAAGAGAAAAGATAAATTTTTGACAGAATTAACCTATCTTAAAATACATTTTAATTACTAGAAAGAGATCACTTCTATTTGGACTCAGTTGGAGGCAACTTGTAATGACACATGGGACAATTTGGGTTTTTAAGAAGCCAAGTCCAGATGCAGCCATAATGGGAACTGTGGCTGCAAAGCAACCTGTACGGTTCTGATCCAGGTGAGTATCTTTCCTTGCTAATCACACACTCGTCTGTCCATTCGTTTTCTGGAAGCTGAACTCTTTGCAATGACTGCCTTATTGATCGTACTGCAGGCAGTGACATGAATTCTCTCCTAGCTTGCTCAGTTAAAGTCTGTACTAGTTCCCTTTCATATTTCCCATCAAAATGCATGCACCAACAATTTATTGTGTTCCTCACGGCATCTTTTATATCCCCTTCACGGGCTT
>NW_025876543.1:0-2746 GCF_002878395.1 Capsicum annuum
TAAGGCCCTATCGATGTAATTTTATTCTCTGTGTGATAATTGTGATATTGCTGTGAAAGTCAGTAGCAAACATGACCCCTAGGAGTTGAGTTAGTTAGCCCTTGCATGCCTTCTTGTCTATGTATCGCTTGTTTCTTGACTGAAATCATGTGTTGTTATCCATGTTCTCCATTCTGTGGATGTATGGGTGCTTTGTTTGTATCTAACAGGTGTCATGATATTTGTAGAAAGTGGGGAGGGGGATGGGTACTCTCAATTATAGTTTTACTTTTATTCTTTACTAAATTGGTTTGTAATATTATTGTAAAGATACTATTTTTATTGATGTAATAATAATTTTTGGGGATTGCTTCTGGGGGCAGGGACATACGTGCTATATGAACGGTATAGATAGGCGCAACTTAGGCTTATATTTGTTACATGCTACGTGAATCACTTAGGCACACAAATTAGGATTTATAAATGTATGAATTGTTAGACACTTAAACTACGGTTTGCTAATTACTTTTGATCTAATTAAACTCGACATACCATATTAATCGTCGTCGAGCATATTAATTTGAGATTAGGCATGTTGACGTATTTTTGCATGTTAAGCATATTAATTTGAACCTAAGCATGCTAATACCTTTTAACATATCCATTGAATTAAGACATGATAATATTTTTGATACGTTAACTTATTACATTAATTTTAGCATGTTAAGCACAACTTATTTAGTATGTCTTTACATGTTTAGGCATATCGACACAGTTTTAGGCATATTAAAAAAAATTTGAGCATGTTAACTTTAGAGTTTTAGCATGTCCAGCATCTAGTTTAGCAACTTAAATTAGTTTCCAGCATGACTTAAATCAAGTTTACGTATGTCTAAATCAATTTTAGAAATTTTAGATTAATTTCTAACTTGATTAAATGATTTTTCTGAGCATCTAAATAAATTTTAGCACTTAGACTGAATTCCAGCTTGTTTAAAATGCTAGTTCCCTACATTTATAGCATGTTAAAATATTAGATTTAGGCATTCGTGGCATGTTTTCAGCATATCAACATGAAATATTGTGCCTTAACATTATTCTTAGCATGTTTAACTAATTTTTCAGCATGATTAATTAATATTTTCAGCATGTTGACTTCCATTATGCTAAAATACTAGTAATTCTCTACATTTTCTACGTGTTAATTTGTTCTCCGCATTTAAGTGCATTCCTAACATATTAATACATCCTTTAATATTTTAGTAGTTTCTTGTATTCTCATTATAGTTTATAACACTTAATTCACAAGCACATTTCTTGACACATATACCACACTTTTGACACCCCTCATGAACACACATTACATTGTTGCATACACGAATCACAGTTGTCCTTTATCACTACTTGATTGAAAATTTAGACATCGTGGCTATAGGTTAATGACATAATATATAATTATTTATCTTCACATGCTATCACATTAGTTAATGTTAATTAATCAAGAGGCTAACTTTGGATTATTACGTGCTTCTTGTTGTCCAATATGTTCGCGCTTCGAGTCCTAGGCAACAGTTTTCTTTTAGTCTAGAACACAAATCCAAAATAGCAAAGTCCAATGCCTCTTGGACGATAGTTGGGACGATAAGTATTACCAAAGACGTTAGTCTTGTCCTAGTCATAGAACGCCCTTAGACTTGACATCCAGCCTAGGTGGGGTAGGACAGGTAGTCATTCGAAAATGATGATCCCAAAAAATATTAACGGCGAGGTTAATGACATTATTACTTGTCTAAAATTTTGGCCCTTGGGTCGGATGATGATTAACAAATTGGGTTTCTGATCCGAATAAAATCTAATTATTTTTTGTTGTTTGATTTGGACGATTTCTTTTTAGTCTTTTTATTCACTATACATGTTTATTTGGGGTAGTTGGTTTATTAAATGAGCAGTCCCCTTTATCATGAATTGTCTTGCCTTGTTTCTCCTCGCTTGTCTTATTTACATGTTTTATTTAGCTTTATCACCTAGATAATAGACAGTTAGAAATAACAAATGACATGTGTTTGCTTATTAATTATTTTATCGCTTAGCTAAACATTAAATTAATGATAAAATAAGAGACTTTATTTGATCACATAGAATCCCCACGTAAATTATGAATTCGGCCGGAAACCACCTTTGTTGATCTCGAAAGGTGCCTAACACCTTCCTTTTGAGGTAATTTGAACCCTTACCCAAACTCTGGTGAATTAAGATAAAATAACAAAATAGGTTCGTAGTATCCTAGACCGCTACCCTAATGCACCTTAATACGTTAGGTGGCGAATCTCACACCCATTTAAACGTATCCTAAAAAGAGTTTATCACGTCGAATCGCTCTTTCAACGAGGAAAATGGGGCGCGATAGAATGGCGATTCTGTTGGGGATCTTAAGTTCTAACCATTACGAGTTTGTGTTTTATTTGGGATTTTATTATGTGTCTGAATTTTATTTTTATTTGTGATTTTTCATGATTGTTGTTTGTTTTGACACCTTGATTTATTTTTCCACTTTTTAACCCTTCTCCTTCCCATTTTATGTATTTGTATATTTGTTCATGCCTATCATTTCCCCTCTTCTCCCTTTTATTGGCTATATGTTTTGATATTTATTTGTTTTTATGTTGCTAAGCATGTTATTATATTTGCTATGTACTACGTGTTACTACCTTTTATAACTAGCATTCAGCTCATACTTTCCTTCACTTGGAAACTTCTTTTGTTTTCT
>NW_025876544.1:0-4309 GCF_002878395.1 Capsicum annuum
AAAAATTCTTAGGATTAGTAAATTATGCACGAAATTTTATTCAAGATTTAGGAAAAATAGCAGGACCATTATATGCAAAAACAAGTAGTAAAGGACAGAAAAATTTTAATATAGAAGATGTTAAATTAGTCCAAAAAATAAAAGAAAAAATCAAAAATATCCCAGACCTAAAAATTCCATTAGAATCAGACTATTTAATTATTCAAACAGATGGAAGTAACTTAGGATGGGGAGCTATCTTAAAAGCAAGACCTAATAAATACAGTAATAAAAATGAAGAACAAATATGTGGATATCAGAGTGGCGCATATAAAGAAAAAGGAAATATGAGCGCTATAGACTTAGAAGTATTAGCTATCATATATGGCTTAAATGCTTTCAAACTATATATACTAAATAAAGACGAGATTTTAGTTAGAACAGATTGTGAAGCTATAGTTAAATTTCATCAAAAAATAAATGATAAAACTAGTAGTAGAAGAAGATGGCTAAATTTTACAGATACCATATCTGTTTATAAGAATATAGTATTCGAACATATAAAAGAAAAAGAAAACGAATTAGCTGACTAGTTAAGTAGACTACAACTGGAAATAAATAAATAAGTTTAATTTTACTTATTTGTTTTCAGCATGAGACCAACAGGACAACCTCCTGCAGACAAAGGCAAAGGTGTAGCTTCGTCTTCAGAATCTTACCAACAGACAATGTTAGGTAACTTAAATTTTAGACCACTAGAATCCCTAGAGACAATGGAAAGAATTCATTTTGGACCTTTCAATTTAATTGCATACCCTGAGAGCAACATATCCTTTAGAGTAAGATCAGATTACGTTTTAGACAGACCCCAAAGGTGTTTAGTAGATAACCTCTGGATCTCTTATAATAGACAAAACCGTAATCATTTTATGGCATCTATGAACGCTTTATGCCATTACATGGCAGAAAAAAGTAGGCCTTGTTTTAAATACTATGTAGTCATTCATGGAAAAACTAACGGAATTTTTCAAACATGGTTAGAAGTGTTAGACTCCATACAAGGTTTTAAAGCCCCTCTTTTTAAAGGTTTTAATGATTTTACCGAAGCTACCAATCATGCTAGAGGATATTTAGGGCCAAATTATTATATATCTCCTTCCCTTAGACAAAATCCAGACCAGATACCCCAGTATAATTTGCAAAAAGAGACTCGAAAGATTATTTTTTGCAACCATTGTTCTTCTATGACGGAAAACTTCAAGACGCTAAATGCCCAAAAGGAGTCACTCCTCATGGAAAATACTAGACTGATCAAACAAATACAAATGTTAGAAATAAGACTCAGGCAGCAGAATTCAGCTAGCAAAACCGATGCACAAACTCAGACTCCAGCTCAGAGTTCTCCATCTCCTCAAAAAATGGATGAGAAGGGTGTGCATTTCCCACTAAATGCTCAGAAATCCACTGTACCAGATGTTGGTACAGCTAGTCCGGTTTAAACGATGATCGGTAAAGACAAATCAAATTTGTTAATGGCTGTCACTTTGCCAAAAAGTGAGGATGAAGGGTGTTCTTCATCAAAAGCTAAATTAACAAGATCTGGACATAAGACTTTAAAGAAGACTTTAATATCTAAAAGAAAAAACGAAACAATAGAGACAATAATTAAACAGACGCTAGACAGATTCTTCAGCAACCAGACACAAGATAAATACGTGAATGAACAACCAGACGAACAGCCCACTAATCTAGACAGAGTTGTACCAGAAATGACTACTAATTCAGCAAGATCAGACGAAGAAGATAGTATTACACAATTCCAAGATGCTCAGGATCCATATGAAGACGACGACTCAGGCATGAGTTTCGACTCAATTGCCCTGCACAACTTGGATACCTAAAGATAATCTACAGTTTCCACAGTTTGTATTATTAGCTAGCATAGTCAAGTGGGGATGCCTACTTTATGTCTTGTAATAGTCAGAGTCAGAGTGCTTCCTTTATCACTACTTTCCAAAAGAAAGAAAAACTGTTGAAGCACGTGTCAAAATAAGTTTGAAAGAAAATTAATAACGCATGTGACGATGGGGCTCAAAGAGTACCCAACTTGCATTATTAAAGTTTTCTTTCTTATCTCTTATCAAAAGGTGTCGACCAATTGTGTTGAGGCCACGTAGTAGCTCTTAGAGCCTCTCCTTTATGTACATTTTGCCTATAAAAGGCGTACATTTTGTGGAAAAAAGCAGAGTGAAATCAACCAACTTCAAAAACCTTGAAATGTTTAAACCCTTCCTCCCAAAAACCTTATCCAAGTCAGTCTTTCTTGTATAAACTCTGTATCATTGTGATTTAAATAAAGGCTTCAAGTTTTCTGTTCAAATCTTAAGGGGGTTCCCAAAAGGGAAACCTCTCTCCTAGTTACTTCATGTAAGTTCTTATTTACATATTTTCCCCACAAAAATATTTATGTTCTTATATCCATGTTTAACGTTATTTTACATATTTTTGTAAATCATGTAAATTAAATTATCTATAAAATTCTTACCCTTAGTATATGGTTAGCCTCTTAATTTCTTAATACCAACGATGGATTAACCTGTAAATTCCTAGGAATTCTGGCCTTGTAGTCCAATAGGTCTGCAAAATAGACAAAGGACGAGTGTTAGCTGTCAGACAAAAAGTTTTCGGGGTGTGGTTAAAGAAGTATGATGTTAAGAACATAGATTAAGAGGAAGAGATGAACAGGGTAAAGTAAAAAAAAAACTCTGGGGAAAATATAAACTATAAGAATGATAAACATGAAGAAACAGTAGGATAGAGGGAGTACTGAGTAGGCTTTTTACAAACTGATATACAAAAAATCGATCATTATTCACTGTTTTTACTGTTTTTATTGAAATCACTGTTTTCTGTTTTATTGAAATTATTGAAACCACTGTTTTCTGTTTTATTGAAATATTTTATTGAAATATCCAACTATTTTGGTATCAAAGCGAGAAGGTTTTGGGAACATTACCTACTAACTCGCAAAAGTTTATAAACTTTATATGAAAAGACATAGATCATTCCAAGATATAAGGTGTAGTTATTTTTATTTATATAGAGAAATCAGAAAAAGAAAGAACATAATAACTAGAAAACATAATTTAGAAGAAAGTCAAAAAAAGCTACTAAAAGTAAATAGATTACATAAAGTTTATCACGATTTATTAAGCGCTGTAAATTGGGAGATACAAGGCTGCGAGAGAGACTTAGAAAATAATACTTCAGGAATAAAGTGGCTTAAAGAACGTATTAAGAGAAAAGCTTATCAATTAGGATAATAAATGCCAATAAGATATATTGAGTGTATAAGAGAAATACAACATCAATATTATAGAGAATTTATATATAAAAATCAACTTGTAAAAATTAGGAAACAATTTGTAGAAAGATTAGAGTTGTTAAATAAAGAAATAAGAAATCTAGAAATAGATATTTTAAATTTTAAAGAAACAGACGAAATAATTACCATTACATCTAACTATCATAAAAAGGCTTTAATTAACGAACAATCTAGGCTGATAGAAAATATACAAGAAGTAGAATTGGATATAACCTATACAAATAGTAGATTGAAATATCAAACTAAGCTAAGCGAAAAATACCTTAACTTAAACCACTTAGGATAACAAGATAGCTTCGTTAAAACACCTCGATTACCTAGATCTTAGATTTCAACCAGAAAAGAAATATAGAATATTAAAAAACAACTCCACCATAAGGTGTAATTTCAATCAGGGAGAACATATTTTACATTCGGAAGATAAACAATACAACACAATAATAGATTTTCTGATAAATACAAGCGAAAAAACTCAGGAAAAAGATAACAATATAATAAGAACTCTAGACCAAATAGAAGTTACTCAGATTAAACTTAAAAAGACACTAGATAAGATAGAACAAAATTTAGATTATCTAAAGTCACAAGAAGTAGAAATAGACAGAAAAATCCAGTATTTAAACCACAAGTTTAATTTGGAAAAAATACCTACAAAATTAGAAATTGAAAAACTAATAAAAACCATAATAGAAAGACCTAAAGAATTGGAAGTAAAGACAACTCAACTAATATCTATGCTTGTAGAACAAGTAGAAAATATAACAACAGAGATCAAAGATTTGCAAGAAATAACAAAAAGATTAGAAGAAATATCACTTTCATGAGTGAAGAAGATATAAATTACAATAAAGCACTAGAAAAATCAAAAAATTATCATAGTGAACCTGAAGGATTATCGAGGCATATACCTTCAAGTCAAACAGATAAAATTCTACTAAAACAAAA
>NW_025876545.1:0-1820 GCF_002878395.1 Capsicum annuum
TTTTTTAATTATATCCAAGTGACGGTCTATGGCAGTGTACATCGATCAACGTGGTCTATGGATATTCATGATATCAATCGATGCACATCTAAAGGTGTAAGTCTACAGTAGCTATTCTAATCGATGGACCCTCAAAGCATAAGTATATTATTTACATGATTTTGACATGGGTCAACAACGATGGGAGTCTATAAGTGTCACCAATAGTTTAAGATTATCTATTTAAATCATTTTTAATTTAATTATTTTCTTCCATCAGCCCCAAAACATATGATTATCTATATAAATTATTTTTAATTTAGTTATTTTCATCCACCAGCCAAGTGATGGTTTATATATGAGTACATGAATCACCGTATTCTACACATAATCAGAAGATCAATCGATACACTACTGAAGGTGTAAGTCTACAGTAGACTAGACAAATCGATGGCTGACATAGGTCATGATTTATGACGGTCTATTAAATGTCGCCACCAATTCAAAAAAAATTACTGCTCCAACGGTAATAAACGGATACTTTTATAATCCATCAGTCTCAACACTTCATTTTTACTTCATATATAAGGTCGGTCATCCCTCATTATTTTATTTCATTCGCTTTGTTTTATTTTTAAAAATTCTACAATGTCTCAAGCCTCTCAAACATTCAATTCTAAAAATACTCTAATTTGTCATAGTGGAAATGCGGCTATTCTAAGGACGTCACGCACGGACTCAAATCCAGGTCACAAATTTTATAATTGTGCAATTGCGAAGGTGAGTTCTGTGTGTCTTTTTTATGAATTTAAGTTAGTTGTTATGTAATATTTTTTTAGGATAGGCGTATGCTCATTTTTTAAATGGATTGATGAGCTATCACATCTAACCAGTCCATCAACGTTGAGTCCGGGACCCGAGACATCAAATTTTCAAGGCTTGGCAAAATTTAATCTACTACAAAGGCTCCAACAATGCAAAGAAAATAAAGATTTTATTATGGCTTTGTTCAAAGAAACCGAAGAGCAGAGGGAATACTTTAAAGTGTTGCTACATGACACCAAAATAGAAAGGGATCAAGTAAAGCAAAAATTGATTTTGGTCGAAGAAAGGGAGAATGGCCTAAAAATGATGTTATGTGCTATAATGCTAGTATTCGTTCTTTGAAAAGGTGTAACATAGATGTAGTGATATTGAATAAAAAATAATACTTTTATTTTTCTATAATATTAATACTATTTTTGATAGAATCATGGTCGATCAAACAACACGTTGACTTAAAACTGACTAGCATGGTAATGATAGACTACGCATGCAGTATACGAAAGATTTAGTATGCATTCTATGACATTAACCATACACTGTACCAACTATGACAACACCCTGTATATTCAAATGCCCATGCCACTAATCAGTTTGATAGAGACAGATTCAGTGCAGAATCATAACAACTACCATAAAATCAAAGAATATTTCTAATATCCTACCAACAGATCCTTAAAATTTCATACTTGTCAAATAAAAAAAATATTTGTCCGATCCTAACTACTGATCATTCAACAACACATTAACAATATTAGCATTCAAATGTCTTTTTCCCTATCTTCCTCATCAATACAAATGTTACTGTTGATTTCACCTACGATATCCATGACCACATCTTTTTGGTCAGCTTCGGCACCTTTTTTCTTAGGCAGCTGCAGCTGCTTTTTCATGCTCGCCTTCTTCTCCTTCTATTTCATCATCTGCAGTAGCTGGTGCTTCTTCAACTGGTACTTCTTCACCTCCTTCTCCTTTTTTCTCAATTTCTAATGCTGCTTCTTTTTCAGCTTCTGCAGCTG
>NW_025876546.1:0-1490 GCF_002878395.1 Capsicum annuum
TTTTAAACTTGGGGGCAGAAATTGTCCAAGAGGTCGTACATCAAATAGATCACGTGAGGTCCCTCGGATTGTTATGGACAGTAACTGCAGGAAAGAAAAGTACTCATGAAATTGACCATCAAAGGAAAACTCTTGTTCTAAAGAGTAATTAGCTTAAAGAGGCATCAGGGACAATTTGAAGAAGAAAGAGAGGACAAATATGTGAAAGATGAGAATACTTTACCTCTAACAAGGGGACCTTTTGGAGCATTTCTGCAAGCTTCCTTTTGAAAAGTTCTGGTGCATCACACCCAGCAAATTCTATAAGCAAGGACCTGATTGAGAAAAAAGAAAAAGGGGAAATAAGAAAACATACATTGGAAACAAATCGAGGAAGAAGTGACAAGAGTATGAAAGCAAGATATTCTTGGTGTAACCACAATGAACATTATTATATCTCGACTGTTCCATCTTCCGAAGGTGGAGATATAGAGTGAAATTAATGAATCCCAAGTGCAAAAGCTAATGCAGTTCAAGTTTTCTATACCCAAACAGACTAAAGAAGTTCAGATATCATCAAGGGTCAGCAATGAAAAAAATTTCAAATTTAAATGAATTGGTACCCAAACGAGTTATTTAAATCAACAAATCTGCTTTAGATATATCGTGAATAAAATTACAAATCAGCTTCAGCAAGTGGAAAGATAATGGCTCCAGTGAACCATTAGATGTAAATAAAATCCATTTATGCAGAGAGAATTTCAGGATAATAACAATCTGAAATCCATCAATGGAGGCGATGAACGCCTTCTAAGCCCTGATAATTGATTGCAATTTGCAACCACTTCTAAAGCTCTTATCATCAAAGATGTGAAACTATAATCAACAAAGCATTTCATAACAATTTACCGATATGTTGACATAGGAGAATACCTTAAGTTGGGGCACCTTTCTCCAATTGCATGCAGAATGTCGTAAGACAGCTGGGTACATTTGAGCAAACTCAAATCTTCGATATGCTCACCGAGAATATTGATGATGGAGGAATCATTCCTCATTCAGAGGCACTCAATAGTTAAACTCTTGGCTCCTGGGACCCAACGCACAACATGTTTTAGAGTCTCTTCATCCAGATAGAATCCCTGTAAATCAAAGATACTAGTATGAAAAGTTCATCCCAGAAGTAAGAATTGCATTTAGCAAAACTAAAGATGGTCAAATGGACAGTCGTTTATACTACATTCTCCACATGCATTTTACTCTATTCAATAATAAGAGGATTCATCACACTATCTTATCATAAATGTTTGAACCAGCTACACTTGCTAATGCCCACATACGCATTAGCAAAGTGAAGCCCATAAAATGCCTCCAGTAGTTTTGGATAGTCTACTAGTAAATCATACACAATAAAATTAGGGCATTTAATTAGAAAATAAAAAAGAAAGCAAAATCAACTTACAGAAAGATCGGAAGACAAATCAAAAGGAAGACGATATGCAACGGCAGAA
>NW_025876547.1:0-2443 GCF_002878395.1 Capsicum annuum
ACTTTTCAGGAGGGTCCTGAACATAAAGTAAAATCCCATGGATGTGCATTTCCAATGGTAGCTGAATTAAGTGAAGCAAAATTTGCCCCTATTTCAACAAAGAAAATTTATCAGTTAAAAACTTAGTGGTGACTTGCATCTTTTGGCTTCTCAGGTTTCTGCCCCAGCACTCATTCCTTTCATCTTTGTTCTAAATCACTAACACTTGCCCTGTCTTGCCGCATCATTGACCCGGATCCATATTGAGGGAGGTGAGTTCCGACTCGAACAATGGGCTTCCATTTTACCATGCCTCTGAGGTGCACCCTTTTCCCAAATCTGAATGTTTCCACAAATCCAACAGCCTGTCGGTTGATAGACTTCCTTTGTTTCATGTTGAATTATGATCATATTTCTTTCTTGTGCTATTCCTTGGCTTTTCCTCGTATAATTGGAAAGACTGGTAGTGAATTTTGAAATCCTTTCTCGCTTGTTTTGACACAGACTTGACTTAAATGTAAAGAAATGATTGCGACTTTATTTTGATAAATGACATAAAAAGACAAAAAGCACGAATATGTAAATGAAAGAAAATGGGCAATGTCCCATATTCAAAAAGAAAGCTTATCTGAATACGACAACCAACTCCAATGAGTATGACATGCATTTTGGATTGAGCTGCCTGATCTTCCTATCCAGACTCCCCATTTGTTGTTGAGTCCGTGCCTTTTGCCGCTGAGCCGCTTCTTCAAATCCATTAGACTCATACATCACATTCGATTGACGACATCTTAAAAGACTTTCGCCAACAAATCTCTTTCTTTTCAATTTTCATTTTTCTCTTGAACTCTCCATCGCCTTACAGTGCCCGTGAGGATTTTCACCAATAAGACTCTCTCATTTTTATTTCTCTCCACTCACCATCGGCTTATGGTGCCTGCAAAGGTTTTCACCAATAAGACTCTCTCATTTTCATTTTCTCTCAACTCACCATCGCCTTATGATGCCCACGAGGGTTTTCACCAATAAGACTCTCTCATTTTTGTATTTCTCTCCACTCACCATCGCCTTATGGTGCCTGCAAGGGTTTTCACCAATAAGACTCTCTCATTTTTCATTTTTCTCAACTCACCATCGCCTTATGATGCCCACGGGGGTTTTCACCAGTAAGACTCTCATTTTTGTATTTCTTTCTTGATTTCTTATACCGAGGGAGACAAGTGGTACCTCAAAATGTATCATCATATCCATTGCATGCTTAGCCTTAACATTATCAAAAATTGATCAGAAGGAATTTCTTTGGTTGTAACTTGGCTTTTGGCTAAGGTTAGAAAAGATGGTAAGGGGCTCAAACGATACTTGAAGTGGGGGTGGGACTTACAACTTTTGGAATCGACTCAAACAACATATTAACCCATGCCCCAGTTTTGTTGACTGGGTGAATCTTAGATCTTTATTTGGTTGGACCGAGCTCGAAATAGGGCAGCCTACGTATCTCACTCCCGAGAGAGGAGAATCAGGTCGCACATAGTTCCATCAGCTTGTTCTTTGTTCTGATTTGATTTTGATTTATTTTTTTTAATTTTCGAACTCTTTCTTTTATTCTTATTTCCTTGACATTTATCTTTGACTCTATTTTGATTCCAAAAGAGGGATATGAAAGAAAAAATAAAATGAAGCTTAAAAGGGTAAACAAGGGATGACACAATGTTTGGATAGAAGAATAAAATGTCTTCATCATATCAATCTTCAAAAATGCAAGTACTAAACATGCAATAAAATCAACAAAGGATCAAATATCATACATAGTATCTTTTGACCGCATCAGCATTGATAGCCATTTCTGCCATTTTGCCTTCAATATCTGTCAAATATAAAGCTCTATTGCTCAACACTTTCTTCACAACGAAGGGACCTTGCCAGTTAAGGGAGAACTTGCCTTTCGCTTCAACCTGGTGAGGAAGGATACATCTCAATACCAACTGACCAGCTTCAAAATTCTTGGGACGAACTTTTTTGTTATACGCTCGAGCCATCCTCCTCTAATCCAACTGGCCATGACACACAGACGCTAGCCTTTTTTCCTCAATCAAACTCAAATGTTCCAGTCGGGTTTTTGCCCATTCGTCAACATCAATCTCTACTTCTACAATGACTCGAAGAGAGAGAATTTCAACTTCTGTAGGGATGACTGCTTCTGTCCCATACACTAACAAATATGGAGTTTCCCCTGTTGAAGTGCGAACAGTGGTGCGATAACCTACCAATTCAAACGGCAACGTTTCATGCCACTGTCTAGACCCTTGTACCATTTTTCACAATATCTTTTTTATACTCTTATTGGCGACTTCTACAACACCATTGGCCTTTGGGCGATATGGAGTAGAATTTCGATGTGCGATCTTAAACTGTTGACATAATTCTTGCATCAAATGACTATTGAGATTGGCAGCATTGTCTGTAA
>NW_025876548.1:0-655 GCF_002878395.1 Capsicum annuum
GGTCCGAAACAGAAAGTAAAATTCCATTTTTCTGGAGGGTCCTGAACTGAAAGTAAATTCCCATTCTTTAGGAGGGTCCAGAACTGAAAGTAAAATTTCATTTTTCAGGAGGGTCCTGAACAGAAAGTAAAATTCCCATTTTCCAGGAGGGTCCAGAACTGAAAATAAATTCCCATTCTTCAGGAGGGTCCTGAACAGAAAGTAAAATCCCATTTTTCAGGAGGGTCCTGAACAGAAGGTAAAGTCCTTTTTTTTCAGGAGGGTCCTGAGCATGAAGTAAAATCTCATTTTTCAGGAGGATCCTAAATATTAGGTAAAATCTTATTTTGCAGGAGGTCCTTGAAAATAGAGAAATATCCCATTTTCCATGAGGGTCTTAAACATGGAATAAAATCCCATTTTCCAGGAGGGTCCTGAACATAAAGTGAAATTCCATTTTTCAGGAGGGTCCTGAACAAAATGTAAAATCCCATTTTTTCGGAGGGTCCTGAACATAAAATAAAATCTCATTTTTCTAGAGGGTCCTGAACATAAGGTAAAATCCCATTTTTTCAGGAGGGTCCTGAACAGAAGGTAATGTCCCATTTTCAGGAGGGTCCTGAACATGAAGTAGAATCTCATTTTTCAGGAGGATCCTGAATATAAGGTAAAATCT
>NW_025876548.1:755-1288 GCF_002878395.1 Capsicum annuum
CTGAAAGTAAAATCTCATTTTTCAGGAGGGTCCTGAACAGAAGGTAAAGTCTTTTTTTTCAGGAGGGTCCTGAGCATGAAGTAGAATCTTATTTTTCAGGAGGATCCTGAATTTTAGGTAAAATCTTATTTTGTAGGAGGTCCTTGAAAATAGAGAAATATTCCATTTTCCATGAGGGTCTTAAACATGGAGTAAAATCCCATTTTCCAAGAGGGTCCTGATCATAAAGTGAAATTCCATTTTTCAGGAGGGTCCTGAACAAAAAGTAAAATCCCATTTTTTAGGAGGTTCCTGAACATAAAATAAAATCTCATTTTTCTAGAGGGTCCTGAACATAAGGTAAAATCCCATTTTTTCAGGAGGGTCCTGAACAGAAGGTAATGTCCCATTTTCAGGAGGGTCCTGAACATGAAGTAGAATCTCATTTTTCAGGAGGATCCTGAATATTAGGTAAAATCTCATTTTTTAGGAGGGTCCTAAAAATAAAGAAACATCCCATTTTCCATGAGGGTCCTAAACATAGAGTAAAATCC
>NW_025876548.1:1388-5238 GCF_002878395.1 Capsicum annuum
AACATAAAATAAAATCTCATTTTTCTAGAGGGTCCTGAACATAAGGTAAAATCCCATTTTTTCAGGAGGGTCCTGAACAGAAGGTAATGTCCCATTTTCAGGAGGGTCCTGAACATGAAGTAGAATCTCATTTTTCAGGAGGATCCTGAATATAAGGTAAAATCTAATTTTTCAGGAGGGTCCTAAAAATAAAGAAACATCCCATTTTCCATGAGGGTCCTAAACATAGAGTAAAATCCCATTTTTCAAGAGGGTCCTAATCATATGGTAAAATCCCATTTTTTTCGGAGGGTCCTGAGGATAAAGTAACATCCCATTTTTTAGGAGGGTCCTGAACAGAAAGTAAAATTCCATTTTTCAGGAGGATCCTGAACAGAAAGTAAATTCTCATTCTTCAGGAGGGTCCTGAACAGAAAGTAAAACCTTATTTTTCAGGAGGGTCCTGAACTGAAAATAAATTTCCATTCTTCAGGAGGGTCCTGAACAGAAAGTAAAATCTCATTTTTCAGGAGGATCCTGAACAGAAGGTAAAGTCCCATTTTTCAAAAGGGTCCTGAGCATGAAATAGAATCCCATTTTTCAGGAGGGTCCTGATCATAAGGTAAAATCCTATTTTTCAGAAGTGTCCTGAACATTAAGTGAAATTTCATTTTTTAGGAGGGTCCTGAACATAAAATAAAATCCTATTTTTTAGGAGGTTCCTGAACATAACGTAAAATTTCATTATTCAGATGGGTCCTGAACATAAGGTAAAATCTTGTTTTTTCAAGAGGGTCTTGAACATAAAGTAACATCCCATTTTCCAGAAGGGTCCTGAACATAGAGTAAAATTCCATTTTTTAGGAGGGTCCTGAACATAAAGTAAAACCCCATTTTACAGGAGGGTCCTGAACATCAAGTTACATCCCATTTTTCAGGAGGGTCTTGAACATTAAGTAACATCCCATTTTCCAGTAAGGTCCTGAACATAGAGTAAAATCCCTTTTTTCAGGAGGGTCTTGAACATAAAGTGAAATCCCATTTTTAAGGAGGGTCCTGAACATAAAGTAAAATCCCATTTTTCAGGAGGATCCTGAACATAAAGTAATATCCTTTTTTCCAGGAGGGTCCTAAACATAGAGGAAAATCCCATTTTTTAGGAGGGTCCTGAACATAGAGTAAATGCCCATTTTTCAGGAGGGTCCTGAACATAATGTGAAATTCAATTTTTCAATAGAGTCCTGAGCATAAAATAGAATCCCAATTTTTAGAAGGGTGTTGAACATAAACTAAAATCTCATTTTTCAGTAGGATCCTGAACATAAAGTAACATTCCATTTTTTAGGAGGGTCCTGAGCATGAGGTATACTCCCATTTTTCAGGGGGTCCTGAACATACGGTAAAATCTCATTTTTAGGAGGGTCCTGAACATAAAGTAACATCCCATTTTCCATGAGGGTCCTAAACATAGAGTAAAATCCCATTTTCCAAGAACGTCCTGAATATAAAGTGAAATCCCATTTTTCAGGAGGGTCCTGAACATAAAGTAAAATCTCATTTTTCAGGAGGGTCCTGAACATAAAATAAAATCTTATTTTTCTGTCGGGTCCTGAACATAAGGTAATATTTTGTTTTTTCAGGAGGGTCCTGAACATAAATTAACATCCAATTTTTCAGGAGGGTCCTAAATAGAAAGTAAAATTCCCATTTTTTAGGAGGGTCCTAAACTGAAAGTAAATTCCCATTCTTCAGGAGGGTCCTGAACAGAAAGTAAAATCTCATTTTTCAGGAGGGTCCTGAA
This sequence comes from Capsicum annuum, assembly GCF_002878395.1. Taxonomy (NCBI): domain Eukaryota; kingdom Viridiplantae; phylum Streptophyta; class Magnoliopsida; order Solanales; family Solanaceae; genus Capsicum; species Capsicum annuum. The sequence goes on from NW_025876548.1 coordinate 3,169, forward strand.
CAGAAAGTAAAATTCCCATTTTCCAAGAGGGTGCTGAACTGAAAATAAATTCCCATTCTTTAGGAGGGTCCTGAACAGAAAGTAAAATCCCATTTTTCAAGAGGGTCCTGAACAGAAGGTAAAGTCTCATTTTTCAGAAGGGTCCTGAGCATGAAGTAGAATCTCATTTTTCAGGAGGATCCTAAAAATAAGGTAAAATCTCATTTTTCAGGAGTGTCCTGAAAATACAGAAATATCCCATTTTCCATAAGGGTCCTAAAGATGGTGTAAACTCCCATTGTCCAAGAGGGTCCTGAACATAAATTGAAATCCCATTTTTTAGGAGGGTCCTGAACATAAAGTAAAATCCCATTTTTCAGGAGGGTCCTGAACATAAAATAAAATGTCATTTTTCTAGAGGGTCCTGAACATAAGGTAAAATCTCATTTTTTCAGTATGGTCCTGAACATAAAGCAACATCCCATTTTTTAGGAGGGTCCGGAACAGAAAGTAAAATTCCATTTTCCAGAAGGGTCCTGAACTGAAAGTAAATTCTCATTCTTCAGGAGGGTCCTGAACAGAAAGTAAAATCTCATTTTTAAGGAGGGTCCTGAAATGAAAATAAATTTCCATTCTTGGGGAGGGTCCTGAATAGAAAGTAAAATCTCATTTTTTAGGAGGGTTCTAAACAAAAGGTAAAGTTCTATTTTTCAAGAGGGTCCTAAGCATGAAGCAGAATCCCATTTTTCAGGAGGGTCCTGAACATAAGGTAAAATCCCATTTTTCAGGAGGGTCCTGATCATAAGGTAACATCCCATTTTCCGTGAGGGTCCTAAACATAGAGTAAAATTCAATTTTCTAGGAGGGTCCTGAACCGAAAATAAATTCCCATTCTTCAGGAAGGTCCTGAAAAGAAAGTAAAATCCCATTTTTCAGGAGGGTCCTGAAAAGAAGGTAAAGTCCCATTTTCAGGAGGGTCCTGAGCATGAAGTAGAATCTCATTTTTCAGGAGGGTCATGAACATAAGGTAAAATCTCATTTTTCAGGAGGGTCCTGAAAATAAAGAAACATCCCATTTTCAATGAGGGTCCTAAACATAGAGTAAAATCCCATTTTCCAGGAGGGTCCTGAACATAAAGTGAAATCTCATTTTTCAAGAGGGTCCTGAACATAAAGTAAAATCTCATTTTTCAAGAGGGTCCTGAACATAAAATAAAATCTCATTTTTCAGGAGGGTCCTGAACATAAGGTAAAATCCCATTTTTTCAGGAGGTTCCTAAACATAAAGTAACATCCCATTTTTTAGGAGGGTCCTGAAAAGAAAGTAAAATTTCATATTTCAGGAGGGACCTGAACTGAAAGTAAATTCCCATTCTTCAGGAGGGTCCTGAACAGAAAGTAAAATCTCATTTTCAGGAGGGTCTTGAACTTAAAATAAATTCATATTCTTCAAGAGGGTCCAGAACAGAAAGTAAAATCTCATTTTTCAGGAGCGTTCTGAACAGAAGGTAAAGTCCCATTTTTTAGGAAGGTCTTGAGCATGAAGCAGAATTCCATTTTTCAGGAGGGTCTTGAACATAAGGTAAAATCCCATTTTTCAGGAGAGTCCTGAACATAAAGTAACATCCCATTTTCCATGAGGGTCCTAAACATAGAGTAAAATTCCATTTTTTCCAGGAGGGTCCTAAACATAAAGTGAAATTCCATTTTTCAGGAGGGTGCTGAACATAAAGTAAAATCCCATTTTTCTGGAGGGTCCTGAACATAAAATAAAATCTCATTTTTCAAGAGGGTCCTTAACATAAGGTAAAATCCCATTTTTTCAGGAAGGTCCTGAACATAAAGTAAAATCCCATTTTTTAGGAGGGTCCTAAACAGAAAGTAAAATTCCATTTTTCAGGAGGGTCCTGAACTTAAAGTAAATTCCCATTCTTCAGGAGGGTCCAGAACAGAAAGTAAAATTTCATTTTTTAGGAGGGTCCTGAACAGAAAGTAAAATTCCCATTTTCCAGGAGGTTCCAGAACTGAAAATAAATTCCCATTCTTTAGAAGGGTCCTGAACAGAAAGTAAAATCCCATTTTTCAGGAGGG
>NW_025876548.1:8238-19833 GCF_002878395.1 Capsicum annuum
ATTTATTTTCATTTCAGGACCCTCCTGAAAAATGAGATTTTACTTTCGGTTCAGGACCCTCCAGAAGAATGGGAATTTACTTTCAGTTCAGGACCCTTCTGGAAAATGGAATGTTACTTTCTGTTCCAGACACTCCTAAAAAATGGGATGTTGCTTTATGTTCAGGACCATATTGAAAAAAATGAGATTTTACCTTATGTTCAGGACCCTCTAGAAAAATGAGATTTTATTTTATGTTCAGGACCCTCCTGAAAAATGAGATTTTACTTTATGTTCAGGACCCTCCTAAAAAATGGGATTTCACTTTATGTTCAGGACCCTCTTGGAAAATGGGATTTTACTCCATGTTTAGGACCCTTATGGAAAATGGGATGTTACTGTATTTTCAGAACCCTCCTGAAAAAATGAGATTTTACCTTATATTCAGGATCCTCCGGAAAAATGATATTCTACTTCATGCTCAGGACCCTTCTGAAAAATGAGACTTTACCTTCTGTTCAGGACCCTCTTGAAAAATGGGATTTTACTTTCTGTTCAGGACCCTCCTGAAGAATGGGAATCTATTTTCAGTTCCGCACCCTCTTGGAAAATGGGAGTTTTACTTTCTGTTCAGAACCCTCCTGAAAAATGGGATTTTACTTTCTGTTCAGGACCCTCCTGAAGAATGGGAATTTACTTTCATTTTAGGACCCTCCTGAAAAATTGGATATTACTTTATGTTCAGGACCCTCCTGAAAAATGAAATTTTATTTTATGTTCAGGACCCTCCTAAAAAATGAGATTTTACTTTATGTTCAGGACCCTCCTGAAAAATGGGATTTCACTTTATATTCAGGATCCTCTTGGAAAATGGGATTTTACTCTATGTTTAGGACCCTCATGGAAAATGGGATGTTACTTTATCTTCAGGACCCTCCTAAAAATGAGATTTTACCGTATGTTCAGGACCCCCTGAAAAATGGGATTCTACCTCATGCTCAGGACCATCCTGAAAAATGGGATGTTACTTTATGTTCTGGATCCTCCTGAAAAATGAGATTTTAGTTTATGTTCAACACCCTCCTGAAAAATGGGATTCTATTTTATGCTCAGGACTCTATTAAAAAATGGAATTTCACGTTATGTTCAGGACCCTCTTGAAAAATGTGCATTTACTCTATGTTCAGGACCCTCCTAAAAAATTGGATTTTTCTCTATGTTTAGGACCCTCCTGGAAAAAAGGATATTACTTTATGTTCAGGATCCTCCTGAAAAATGGGATTTTACTTTATGTTCAGGACCCTCCTTAAAAATGGGATTTCACTTTATATTCAAGACGCTCCTAAAAAATGAGATTTTACTCTATGTTAAGGACCTTACTGGAAAATGGGATGTTACTTTATGTTCAGGACCCTCCTGAAAAATGGGATATAACTTGATGTTCAGGACCCTCCTGAAAAATAGGGTTTTACTTTATATTCAGGACCCTTCTAAAAAATGGGATTTTACTCTATGTGCAGGACCCTTCTGGAAAATGGGATGTTACTTTATGTTCAGGACCCTATTGAAAAAACAGGATTTTACCTTATGTTCAGGACCCATCTGAATAATGAAATTTTATGTGATGTTCAGGAACCTCCTAAAAAATAGGATTTTATTTTATGTTCAGGACCCTCTTGAAAAATGAAATTTCACTGAATGTTCAGGACACTTCTGAAAAATAGGATATTACCTTATGATCAGGACCCTCCTGAAAAATGGGATTCTGCTTCATGCTCAGGACCCTTTTGAAATATGGGACTTTACCTTCTGTTCAGGACTCTCCTGAAAAATAAGATTTTACTTTCTGTTCAGTATCCTCCTGAATAATGGAAATTAATTTTCAGTTCAGGACCTTCCTGAAAAATGGGGTTTTACTTTCTTTTCAGGACCCTCCTGAAGAATGAGAATTTACTTTCTGTTCAGGACCCTCCTGAAAAATGGAATTTTACTTTCTGTTCAGGACCCTCCTAAAAAATGGGATGTTACTTTATCCTCAGGACCCTCCAGAAAAAATGGGATTTTACCATATGATCAGGACCCTCAAGAAAAATAGGATTTTACTCTATGTTTAGGACCCTCATGGAAAATGGGATGTTTCTTTATTTTTAGGACCCTCCTGAAAAATTAGATTTTACCTTATATTCAGGATCCTCCTGAAAAATGAGATTCTACTTCATGTTCAGGACCCTCCTGAAAATGGGACATTACCTTCTGTTCAGGACCCTCCTGAAAAAAATGGGATTTTACCTTTTGTTCAGGAACCTCTAGAAAAATGTAATTTTATTTTATGTTCAGAACCCTCCTAAAAAATGGGATTTTTCTTTCTGTTCAGGACCCTCCTGAAAAATGGAATTTCACTTTATGTTCAGGACCCTCCTGGAAAATGGGATTTTACTCCATGTTTAAGACCCTCATGGAAAATGGGATATTTCTATATTTTCAGGGACCTCCTGAAAAATGAGATTTTACCTAATATTCAGGATCCTCCTAAAAAATGATATTCTACTTCATGCTCAGAACCCACCTGAAAAATAGGACTTTACCTTCTGTTCAGGACCCTCCTAAAAAATGGGATTTTACTTTCTGTTCAAGACCCTCCTAAAGAATGGGAATTTATTTACAGTTCTGGACCCTCCTGGAAAATGGGAATTTTACATTCTGTTCAGGACCCTCCTGAAAAATGGAATTTTACTTTCAGTTCTGGACCCTCCTAAAGAATGGGAATTTACTTTCAGTTCAGGACCCTCCTAAAAAATGGAATTTTACTTTCTGTTTCGGACCCTCCTAAAAAATAGGATGTTACTTTATGTTCAAGACCCTCCTGAAAAAACGGGATTTTACCTTATGTTAAGGACCCTCTTGAAAAATGAGATTTTATTTTATGTTTAGGACCCTCCTGAAAAATGGGATTTTACTTTATGTTCAGGACCCTCCTGAAAAATGGAATTTCACTTTATGTTTAGGACCCTCCTGGAAAAAATAACTTTACCTTCTGTTCAGAACCCTCCTGAAAAATGAGATTTTACTTTCTATTCTGGACCCTCTTGAAGAATAAGAATTTATTTTCAATTTAAGACCCTCCAGAAAATGAGATTTTACTTTCTGTTCAGGACCCTCCTGAAGAATGGGAATTTACTTTCAGTTCAGGACCCTCCTGAAAAATGGAATTTTACATTCAGTTCAGGACCCTCCTAAAAAATGGGATGTTACTTTATGTCTAGGAACCTCCTGAAAAAACGGGATTTTACCTTATATTCAGGACCCTCCTGAAAAATGAGATTTTATTTTATGTTCAGGACCCTCCTGAAAAATGAGATTTTACTTTATGTTCAGGACCCTCTTGAAAAATGAGATTTCACTTTATGTTCTGGACCGTCCTGGAAAATGGGATTTTACTCTATGTTTAGGACCCTCATGGAAAATGGGATGTTTCTTTATTTTCAGGACCCTCCTAAAAAAAGAGATTTTACCTTATGTTCATGACCCTCCTGAAAAATAAGATTCTACTTCTTGCTCAGGACCCTCCTGAAAATGGGACTTTACCTTCTGTTCAGGACCTTCCTGAAAAATGGGATTTTACTTTCTGTTCAGGACCTTCCTGAAGAATGGTAATTTATTTTTAGTTCAGGACCCTCCTAGAAAATGGAATTTTACTCTATGTTTAGGACCCTTATGGAAAATGGGATGTTACTTTATGATCAGGACCCTCCTGAAAAATAGGATTTTACCTTATGTTCAGGACTCTGCTGAAAAATGGGATTTTGCTTCATGCTCAGGACCCTCTTGAAAAATAGAACTTTACCTTTTGTTCAGAACCCTCCTGAAAAATGAGATTTTACTTTCTGTTCAGGACCCTCCCCAAGAATGGAAATTTATTTTCATTTCAGGACCCTTCTGAAAAATGAGATTTTACTTTCTGTTCAGGACTCTCCTTAAGAATGAGAATTTACTTTCAGTTCAGGACCCTTCTCGAAAATGGAATTTTACTTTCTGTTTTGGACCCTCCTAAAAAATGAGATGTTGTTTTATGTTCAGGACCATACTGAAAAAATGGGATTTTACCTTATGTTCAGGACCCTCTGGAAAAATGAGTTTTATTTTATGTTCTGGACCCTCCTGAAAAATGGGATTTTACTTTATGTTCAGGACCCTCCTAAAAAATGGGATTTCACTTTATGTTCAGGACCCTCTTGGAAAATGTGATTTTACTCCATGTTTAGGACCCTCATGGAAAATGGGATGTTTCTGTATTTTTAGGACCCTCCTGAAAAATGAGATTTTACCTCATATTCAGGATCCTCCTGAAAAATGATATTCTACTTCATGCTCAGGACCCTTTTGAAAAATAAGACTTTACCTTCTGTTCAGGACCCACTTGAAAAATGGGATTTTACTTTCTGTTCAGGACCCTCCTGAAGAATGGGAATTTATTTTCAGTTCAGGACCCTCTTGGAAATTGGGAATTTTACTTTCTGTTCAGGACCCTCCTAAAAATTGGGATTTTACTAACTGTTCAGGACCCTCCTGAAGAATGGGAATTTACTTTGAGTTTAGGACCCACCTGAAAAATGGAAATTTTACTTTCTGTTTTGGACCCTCCTGAATAATTGGATATTACTTTATGTTCACGACCCTCCTGAAAAAACGAAATTTTACCTTAAGTTCAGGACCCTCCTGAAAAATAAGATTTTATTTTATGTTCAGGACCCTCCTGAAAAATAAGATTTTACTTTATGTTCAGGACCCTCCTGAAAAATGGGATTTCACTTTATATTCAGGACCCTCTTGGAAAATGGGATTTTACTCTATGGTTAGGACCCTCATGGAAAATGGGATGTTACTTTATGTTCAGGACCCTCCTAAAAATGAAATTTTACCGTATGTTCAGGACCCCCTGAAAAATGGGATTCTACCTCATGCTCAGGACCTTCCTGAAAAATGGGATGTTACTTTATGTTCAGGATCCTCCTGAAAAATGAGATTTTAGTTTATGTTCAACACCCTCCTGAAAAACGGGATACTATTTTATGCTCATGACTCTATTGAAAAATGGAATTTCACGTTATGTTCAGGACCGTCCTGAAAAATGGGCATTTACTCTATGTTCAGGACCCTTCTAAAAAATGGGATTTTCCTCTATGTTTAGGACCCTCCTGGAAAAAAGGATATTACTTTATGTTCAGGATCCTCCTGAAAAATGGGATTTTACTTTATGTTCAGGACCCTCCTTAAATATGGGATTTCACTTTATGTTCAAGACCCTCCTGAAAAATGAGATTTTACTCTATGTTCAGGACCTTATTGGAAAATGGGATGTTACTTTATGTTCAGGACCCTCCTGAAAAATGGGATGTAACTTGATGTTCAGGACCCTTCTGAAAAATGGGGTTTTACTTTATGTTGAGGACCCTCCTAAAAAATAGGATTTTACTTTATGTTCAGGACCCTTCTGGAAAATGGGATGTTACTTTATGTTCAGGACCATCTTGAAAAAATAGGGTTTTACCATATGTTCAGGACCCATCTGAATAATGAAATTTTATGTTATGTTCAGGAACCTCCTAAAAAATAGGATTTTATTTTATATTCAGGACCCTCCTGAAAAATGAAATTTCACTTAATCTTCAGGACACTTCTGAAAAATAGGATATTACCTTATGATCAGGACCCTCCTGGAAAATGGGATTCTGCTTCATGCTCAGGACCCTTTTGAAAAATGGAACTTTACCTTCTGTTCAGGACCCTCCTAAAAAATAAGATTTTACTTTTTGTTTAGGACCCTCCTGAAGAATGGAAATTTATTTTTAGTTCTGGACCCTCCTGAAAAATGGGGTTTTACTTTCTGTTCAGGACCCTCCTAAAAAATGGGATGTTACTTTATCCTCAGAACCCTCCTGAAAAAATGGGATTTTACCATATAATCAGGACCCTCTTGAAAAATGGGATTTTACTCTAAGTTTAGGACCCTCATGGAAAATGGGATGTTTCTTTATTTTTAGGACCCTCCTGAAAAATGATATTTTACCTTATAGTCAAGATCCTCCTGAAAAATGAGATTCTACTTCATGTTCAAGACCCTCCTGAAAATGGGACATTACCTTCTGTTTTGGACCCTCCTGAAAAATAATATTTTACTTTCTGTTCAAGACCCTCCTGAAGAATGGGAATTTATTTTCACTTTCTAGAAAATGTGAATTTTACTTTCTGTTTAGGACCCTCCTGAAAAATGGGATTTTACTTTCTTTTTAGGACCCACCTGAAGAATGGGAATTAACTTTCAGTTTTGGACCCTCCTGAAAAATGGGAATTTTACTTTCTGTTCAGGACCCTCCAGAAAAATGGGATGTTACTTTATGTTCAGGACCCTTCTGAAAAAATGGGATTTTACCTTATGTTGTGGACCCTCCTGAAAAATGAGATTTTATTTTATGTTCAGGACCCTCCTGAAAAATGTGATTCAACTTTCTGTTCAAGACCCTCCTGAAAAATGGGATTTCACTTTATTTTCAAGACCCTCTAGGAAAATGGGATTTTACTCTATGTTTAGGACCCTCATGGAAAATGGGATGTTACTTTATGTTCAGGACCCTCCTGAAAAATGAGATTTTACCGTATGTTCAGGACCCTCCTGAAAAATGGGATGTTATTTTATGTTTAGGACCCTCCTGAAAAATGATATTTTAGTTTATGTTCTACACCCTCCTGAAAAATGGGATTCTACTTTATGCTCTGGACCCTCCTGAAAAATGGGATTTCACATTATGTTCAGGACCCTCCAGAAAAATGGGCATTTACTCTATGTTCAGGACCCTCCCAAAAAATGGGATTTTACTCTATGTTCAGGACCCACATGGAAAATAGAATAATACTTTATGTTCAGGACCCTCCTGAAAAATGGGATTTTACTTTATGTTCAGGACCCTCCTGAAAAATGGGATTTCACTTTATGTTCAAGAACCTCCTAAAAAATGAGATTTTACTCTATGTTCAACACCTTCCTGGAAAATGGGATGTTAGTTTATGTTCAGGACCATGCTGAAAAATGGGATGTAATTTTTTGTTCCGGACACTCCTGAAAAATGGGGTTTTACTTTATGTTTAGGACCCTCCTGGAAAATAGGATGTAACTTTATGTTTAGGACACTCCTGAAAAAACAGGATTTTACCTTATGTTCAGGACCCAACAGAAAAATGAGATTTTATGTTATGTTCAGGAACCTCCTGAAAAATGGGATTTTAATTTATGTTCAGGACCCTCTTGAAAAATAGAATTTCACTTTATGTTCAGGACCCTCCCGGAAAATGGAATTTTACTCTATGTTTAGGACCCTCATGGAGAATGAGAATTTATTTTGAGTTCAGGACCCTCCTAAAAACTGGGATTTTACTTTCTTTTCAGGACCCTCCTGAAGAATTGGAATTTACTTTCAGTTCATGACCCTCCTGAAAAATGGAATTTTACTTTCTGTTCAGGACCTTCCTAAAAAATGGGATGTTACTTTTTGTTTAGGAACCTTCTGAAAAAATGGGATTTTACCTTATGTTCAGGACCCTCCTGAAAAATGAGATTTTATTTAATGTTCAAGACCCTCCTGAAAAATGGGATTTTACCTTATGTTCACGACCCTCCTAAAAAATGGGATTCTGATTCATGCTCAGGACCCTCCTGAAAAATGAGATTTTACTTTCTCTTCAGGACCCTCCTGAAGAATGGAAATTTATTTTCAGTTCAGGACCCTTCTAAAAAATGGGATTTTACTTTCTGTTCAGGACACTCCTGAAGAATGAGAATTTACTTTCAGTTCAGGACCCTCCTGAAAAATGGAATTTTACTTTCTGCTCAGGACCCTCCTGAAAAATGGGATGTTACTTTATGTTCAGGACCCTCCTGGTAAAATGGGATTTTACCTTATGTTCAGGACTCTCTAGAAAAATGAGATTTTATTTTATGTTCAGGACCCTCCTGAAAAATGGGATTTTACTTTATGTTCAGGACTCTCCTGAAAAATGGGAATTCACTATATGTTCAGGACCCTCCTGGAAAATAGGATTTTATTCCATGTTTAGGACCCTCATGCAAAATGGGATGTTTCTTTATTTTCAGGACCCTCCTGAAAAATTAGATTTTTCCTTATATTCAGGACCCTCCTGAAAAATAAGATTCTACTTCATACTCAGGACCCTCCTGAAAAATGGGACTTTACCTTCTGTTCAGGACCCTCCTGAAAAATGGGATTTTACCTTCTGTTAAGGACCCTCCTGAAAAATGGTTATTTATTTTCTGTTGAGGACCCTCCTAAAGAATGGAATTTTACTTTCTGTTTAGGACTCTCCTGAAAAATGGGATTTTACTTTCTGTTTAGGACCCTCCTGAAGAATGGGAATTTACTTTCAGTTTAGGACCCACCTGAAAAATAAGAATTTTACTTTCTGTTCAGGACCCTCCTGAAAAATGGGATGTTACTTTATGTCAGGACCCTCCTGAAAAAATGGGATTTTACCTTATGTTCAGGACGCTCTTGAAAAATGAGATTTTATTTTATGTTCAGGACCCTCTTGAAAAATGGGATTTTACTTTATGTTCAGGACCCTCCTGAAAAATGGGATTTCACTTTATGTTCCGGACCCTCTTGGAAAATGGGATTTTACTCTATGTATAGGACCCTCATGGAAAATACGATGTTACTCTATGTTCAGGACCCTCCTAAAAAATGACATTTTACCGTATGTTCAGGACCCTCCTTAAAAATGGGATTCTAGTTCATGCTTAGGACCCTCCTGAAGAATGGGATGTTACTTTATGTTCAAGACACTCCTGAAAATTGAGATTTTAGTTTATGATCAACACCCTCCTGAAAAATGGGATTCTACTTTATGCTTAGGACCCTCCTGAGAGATGAGATTTCACTTTATGATAAAGACCCTCATGAAAAATGGGCATTTACTCTATGATCAGGACCCTCCTGGAAAATAGGATATTACTTTATGTTCAGGACCCTCCTGAAAAATGAGATTTTACTTTATGTTCAGGACACTCCTGAAAAATAGGATTTTACTTTATGTTCATGACCCTCCTGAAAAATGAGATTTTACCCTATGTTCAGGACCTTCCTGGAAAATAGGATGTTACTTTATGTTTAAGACCGTCCTGAAAAATGGGATGTAACTTTATGTTCAGGACCCTCCTGAAAAATGGAATTTTACTTTACGTTCAGGACCCTCCTGGAAAATTGGATGTTACTTAATGTTCAGGACCCTCCTGAAAAAACAGGATTTTACCTTATGTTCAGGACCCATCTGAAAAATGAGATTTTATGTTATGTTCAGTACCCTCCTGAAAAATGGGATTTTACTTTATGTTCAGGACCCTCCTTAAAAATGAGAAATTTGCTTTCTGTTCAGGACATTCCTGAAAAATGGATGTTACTTTATCTTCAGGACCCTCCTGAAAAAACGAGATTTTACCTTATGTTCAGTACCCTCCTGAAAAATGAGATTTTATTTTATGTTTAGGACCCACTTGAAAAATGGGATTTAACTTTATGTTTAGGACCCTTCTGAAAAATGGGATTTCACTTTATGTTCAGGACCCTGTTTAAAAATGGGATTTTACTCTAAGTTTAGGACCCTCATGGAAAATGGGATTTTACTTTATGTTCAGAACCCTCCTAAAAAATGAGATTTTACCGTATGTTCAGGACCCTCCTGAAAAATGGGATGTTACTTTTTGTTCAGAACCCTCCTGAAAAATGAGATTTTAGTTTATGTTCAACACCCTCCTGAAAAATGGGATTCTACTTTATGCTCAGAACCCTCCTGAAAAATGGGATTTTCCTCTATGTTCAGGATCCTCCTGGAAAATAGGATATTACTTTATGTTCAGGATCCTCATGAAAAATGAGATTTTACTTTATGTTCAGTACTCTCCTTAAAAATGGGCTTTTAATCTATGATCAGGACCCTCCTGGAAAATAGGATATTACTTTATGTTCAGGACCCTCCTGAAAAATGGGATTCCACTTAATGTTCAAGACCTTCCTGAAAAATGAGATTTTACTCTATGTTCAGGACCTTCCTGGAAAATGGGATGTTACTTTATGTTCAGGTCCGTCCTGAAAAATGGAATGTACCTTTATGTACAAACCCTCCTGAAAATGGGATTTTACTTTACGTTCAGGACCCTCCTGGAAAATGGGATGTTAGTTAATATTCAGGACCCTCCTGAAAAAATAGGATTTTACCTTATGTTCAGGACCCATCTGATATTTGAGATTTTATGTTATGTTCAGGACCCTCCTGAAAAATGGGATTTTACTTTAGGTTCAGGACCCTCCTGAAAAATGAGCATTTTACTTTCTGTTCAGGACCCTCCTGAAAAATGATTGTTACTTTATGTTTAGGACCCTTCTGAAAAAACGAGATTTTACCGTATGTTCAGGATCCACCTGAAAAATGAAATTTTATTTTACGTTTAGGACCCACCTGAAAAATGGGATTTAACTTTATGTTTAGGACCCTTCTGAAAAATGGGATCTCACTTTATGTTCAGGACCCTCTTGAAAAATGGGATTTTACTCTATGTTTAGGACCCTCATGGAAAATGGAATGTTACTTTTATTCAGGACCCTCCTAAAAAATAAGATTTTACCGTGTGTTCAGGACCCTCCTGAAAAATGGGATTCTACTTCATGCTCAGGACCCTCCTGAAAAATGGGATGTTACTTTTTGTTCAGGAACCTCCTGAAAAATGAGATTTTAGTTTATGTTCAACACCCTCCTGAAAAATGGGATTCTACTTTATGCTTAGGACCCTCCTGAAAAATGGGATTTCACTTTATGTTCAGGACCCTCCTGAAAAATGGGTATTTACACTATGTTCAGGACCCTCCTGAAAAATGGGATTTTCCTCTATGTACAGGGCCCTCCTGGAAAATAGGATATTACTTTATGTTCAGGATCCTCCTGAAAAATGGAATTTTACTTTATGTTCAGGACCCTCCTTAAAAATGGGATTTCACTTTATGTTTAAGACCCTCCTGAAAAATGAGATTTTACTCTATGTTCAGGACCTTCCTGGAAAATAGGATGTTACTTTATGTTCAGGAGCATCCTGAAAAATGGGATGTTTCTTTATGTTCAGGATCCTCCTGAAAAATGGGGTTTTACTTTATGTTCAGGACACTCCTGAAAAATGGGATTTTACTCTTTGTTCAGGACCCTCCTGGAAAATGAGATGTTACTTTATGTTCAGGACCCTCCTTAAAAAAAGGATTTTACCTTATGTTCAGGACCCATCTGAAAAATGAGATTTTATGTTATGTTTAGGACCCTCCTGGAAAATGGAATTTTACTCTATGGTTAGGACCCTCATGGAAAATGGGATGTTATTTTATGTTCAGGACCCTCCTTAAAAACGAGATATGACCTTATGTTCAGGATACTCTTGAAAAATGGGATTCTGCTTCATGCTCAGGACCCTCCTGAAAAATGGGTCTTTACCTTCTATTCAGGACCCTCCTGAAAAATAAGATTTTACTTTCTGTTCAGGACCCTCCTGAAGAATGAAAATTTACT
>NW_025876549.1:0-2363 GCF_002878395.1 Capsicum annuum
GAGTTCACCTGAGTAATGGTCTTGCCAGATGCCCATTAGCCTTCTATTTCAATCATGTTAACTGTAGATCCCCCTGGTTGGGCAGGGGATTATTGCTAATATTTGGAGAAGATGCCTGGAGCGTAATGACCTTTTGATCAATCAGATTTTGGATTATATGTTTCAAGATAAGACAGTCCTTAGTACTATGCCCTGCTGCCCCTGAATGATAGGCACAATTTTGATTAGGGTGATAAAAATCGGGAGCTAGGATTGACAGTCTTTGGCTATACTGGTTGCAAATGACTAGCATTCTTCAATCTTTCAAATAATTGGGTGCTACTTTCAGCTAGTGGGGTAAAGTTTTGGGGAGGTTTCTTTTCGTGGTTTGGATGCTGGGGGTTATACGGGCTTAGGTTTGTAGGAGGGGGTACTTGGTGGTAATTTGGAGGTGTTTGGAAATTTGTTCGGCTATTTAGGGGAGTAGTTTGGAAATGAAACTGATAATTTAGAGGTGGAACTGGGTATTGAGGAAAGATAATTGGTTGTGGAGCTTGGTATGATGGTGGGATGTTTGGGGGTGAAGTTTGGTATTGGGGTGGACGTAGAATGCGTGCGGAAGGTTAGGTGATGGCGGGGAAGATAAAACGTTTCTAGAGGTGAACTGCTATTTCAATTTTGTAATAGAATTGGCAGAAACCCCACCTACCTTTTCCTTCTTCTTCTTAGAAAATATGGCAGTTCCATATGATGTTGGGGTTTTGGCAACTTTTCCTATCTGAATGTCTTCCTCTAATGATTCTCTTATTTTTACCAAATCTACAAAGGTCGCTCTGACAGCGGACACCATCCTGGTATAATATTCTCTTTCTTGAGCGCGAGAGAACACGGATACCATTTCCTCCTCGGACATGGGGGGCTGCACTTTGGCAGCTTCTTTTCTCCAACGAAAAGCATCATCTCAAAAACTCTCAACGCTCTTTTGTTTAATCCAATCTAGTGAATACCGATCAAGGACTATTTCAATGTTGAATGCGAACCGATCAAGGAAACTCTTGGCCAATGTCTTCCAACCAGTCCACCTTTTCAGCTCCTGAGACATGAACCACTCCAAGGCTTCACCATTCAAACTTCAACTGAATAGGCGCATTAATAACACCTCGTTTTTTCCTATCCCTACTATTTTCTTGCAGTACCTTCTTAGATAGGCCATTGGATTTTCGGTACCGTCAAACATCTCAAACTTAGGGACCTTGTATCCTTCTGGTAGGTCTACTCCTGGGTGAACACATAAATCGTCATACCCCAAACCGTCGTGGTCCTTGGCCCCGTGAGACTCTTTGATCCTCATGATCTCTTCTTCCATGGCTAGTAAATTCCTTTTATGCTGGGCCCTCCATTCCTTCTTCTTCTCCTCGTAATGGTCCATCTCGGGGTTAAGAAGGGGTTCATAAATATTAGGGGATATGATGGCTTGAGGGGGATTTGGAAGGAAGGCCTGATTTTGCAGATGGAGGGAATTTGGTTGTAAGTGGGGAGAATATTTTGGAAATTGGGAAGGTTATGTGGGCCTTGTAAGTAGTTTGGTGGAATATAAGATGTATTTTGCAGATTTGGAAATGAATTTGGTGGATTCGAAGGTAGGTTTGCCGTATTTTGTGGATTTGGGAGTAAATCTTGTGGATTTGGGAATGCGTTTTGTTGATTTGAGAATGTGTTTTGAGGATTTGGGAATGGATTTGAAGATGGGTTCTGTGGGGTTGCGGATGGACTTTGTGGATGGTAGGCATCTGGATTATTTCACGATTAGTGTTTTGGACAAATGGAGGAGCGGAGCCGGATGATACGTTAGTTGGTTGGTCCCCGAGAATAAGGGTACTGAGGGGAGGGATTTGGAGTGGAGTCCCGTGTCCCCCCGGAGCAGGGGAATTGACGGTGATGGCCAAGTTATCCAATTCTCGAGTGTGATTTATTTCCTCCTGAAGCAATTCTAATTTTCTTGCAAGTTCTGCAATCTCATTTTGTTCCGCTATCACATTATCCCGGATAGCCAATGGGCTTTCTTTGTCATTTTCTGTCATTTTTGAATGATGGTCCGAGGATAGGATTTTTTGTGTTTTTGATCGGGTGAAGTAGGGATGTTTTGCCAGTTTATCAACACGGAATAATTTCTGCTATCTTTAAAGTGAAACAACTCAAAGGCAGATGTGTTAGTTTTCGTATATGATAAATAATGCAAAATATTTGACATGAAATAACCACATAGAGTTGTTTGAGTCATAGCCAAGTTCGTCCATAGACATAGTGGATAAACTTGCCTTTGATTCAAACATACGCACATAAGCACATGAAACAGTTATATCACATAAAAAT
This sequence comes from Capsicum annuum, assembly GCF_002878395.1. NCBI lineage: Eukaryota > Viridiplantae > Streptophyta > Magnoliopsida > Solanales > Solanaceae > Capsicum > Capsicum annuum. Next base: position 2,353 of record NW_025876549.1, read on the forward strand.
GTTATAATAAC
>NW_025876550.1:0-1238 GCF_002878395.1 Capsicum annuum
ATTTCTGCAAACTCAATGGGTATCTCTTTCAAATATGTGCATTTTTTGAGCACAAGGCGCTCAAGAACAGGAAAATTGTCATCTGTGGCTTTCCAGTACATGAGAAAACAATCTTCAATTAACAAAACCTTCAATCGAGTAAATCCCGTAACATTTGGATGCCATTCTTCTCCACGACAAGCATGACACATCACCTTTAGCACCTCAAGGTTAGGCAATTCAGCTATAATGTCCAGGTACGACCAACGTAGATAATTTCTTTTCAACTTCAGCTTCTTGAGCGTTGCTGGAAAAGCTTTTGCACTTGCTGGCAAAAATCTACTAAAACAATAGATAAGACTCAATGTTTCAAGTTGCTGCAGATGGACAAGACTGTTGAGAAGCCCACTAGAGCGAATCTCATTTCCAAAGATTCCTATTTCTTTGACATTCTTAATCCCCATAATAACCTCATTCGTGCAACAACGTAGATGCAAGTAAGAAAAAGTTTGTATGTTTGAAAAACCCATGTGACTCCCTTTGTCAGCAGATACGCTTGGGGGATTTGGCAGATAAAATTCGGGCAGTTTGAGATGCCTTAATTGCATTAGTTCCCAAATTTCCTCAGGAAAAGTTATAGTTATAACTGATCCATTAAGCCCTTGAACAATGAATGTCTGCAGATTCCATAACCTGCAAATTTCTGGAGGTATGTTTAAATTCTCATCGCACTGCAATAATAGGTACCTCAACCAGATTAGGCTTAGTATCTGTACAGGGAAATTATCAATCTCTCTGTGTCTCAACTCCAAGACTCTGAGTAATTTGAAATGAATAAGCTCCGACTTGACAATAAAAGATGAATACTTAAGATGAAAAGAGAAAATAGAACGGGTTCGTTCCAAAAGATCGTTGTTGTCATGATCTCTCAACTGACGATGTACAGGGGTAAGAAGAGCCCTATAAAGACCATAGAGATGACATTCAATTTTATCACCAGTCACGCGTTTATAGGGCTGCATTTTTTGCATACTGAGATTTCCACGTTCTGATACGCCAAGAACAATGTCGTTCATGATAAAAATGTTCTCCTATTGAATTTCTCTCAAGCACAGGTCATATATTAGATCATGAACCTTACATGATCTAATTTTTGTTCCATCTAGACTTTTCTTGCAGACGAGGACTAGACATCTATCGATAAGCTCTTGCAAACACTTCTCAGCCTCTCCTTCCAAATCATTTTCCAACTTTAGGAA
>NW_025876551.1:0-2542 GCF_002878395.1 Capsicum annuum
ACTTTAATACCCTCAGAAGAAATGATATGACCTAGAAAAGCAACTGATCTTAACCAAAACTCACACTTACTGAACTTGGAAAACAACTTGTGATCTCTAAGGGTTTGCAAGACAGTTCGGAGATGATCAGAATGTTCATCCTCGCTACGGGAGTACACTAGTATATCATCAATGAACACTATGATAAACATATCCAGATATGGTCTGAACACTCGATTCATGAGGTCCATGAAAGCTGCTGGGGCATTGGTTAACCCGAAAGACAGAACAAAAAACTCAAAATGGCCATAATGAGTTCGGAAAATAGTTTTTGGGATGTCACACTCCCTAACTTTGAGTTGATGATAGCCGGAACGAAGGTCTATCTTTGAGAAATAACTTACGGCTTACAATTGGTCAAACAAATCATCTATTCTCGGAAGGGGGTACTTATTTTTTATGGTGACTTTATTCAGTTGGCGGTAATCAATGCACATACGCAAAGAGCCATCTTTCTTTCTCACAAACAACACAGGAGCACCCCAAGGAGAAACACTGGGCCTTATGAAACCCTTATCTAGTGGATCTTTGAGTTGCTCTTTCAACTCCTTAAGTTCTGCAGGGGCCATACGGTAAAGAGGAATAGAAATGGGCTGAGTATCGGGAAGAAGATCAATCCCAAACTCTATCTCTCTAGAAGGAGATATCCCTGGTAGATCATCCAAAAAGACATCAGAAAACTCATTGACGACGTTAACAGACTGAAGAGTTGGAGTATCAGACTTAGTGTCTTTGACTCTAACCAAATGGTAAATACACCCCTTGGAAATAAGCTTTCTAGCTTTGAGGTAAGAGATAAAATGACTCTTGGGTGACACAAAATTCCCAGACCACTCAAACATGGATGAACCCAGAAACTAAAACTTGACCACTCGGGTTCGACAATCAATAGAGGCATAAGAAGAATACAGCCAGTCCATACCCAGAATCACATCAAAATCTACCATGTCTAACTCAATCAGATCAGCCAATAAGACTCTATGAAGAACGGTAACAGGACACTTTTTATACACTTTTTGGGCAACAATCGAATCACCCACTCGGGTAGAAACTAGGATAGGATCAGGAATAATCTCAGGACTCATTTCAAAATTCACAGCAATCAAAGGTGTAATATATGAGAAACTAGATCCAGGATCCAACAAAGCATACACATCAAACTAAAATATATGAAGTATACCAGTAACAACATCGGGAGAGTCCTCCTATTCCTGGAAGGACGTTCTAAGCATAGAATCTATTCTGGCACTGCCCGCCAGCATGGCTAGAAGAGGCGCCCTGAGCTGGGGCTGGGCGACTCGCTGGAACTGGAGCACTAACAGTCTGAGTCTGGGTCTGAGGGCGATAGTCACGACGCCCTTGTCTATCCTATGGATAGTATCTAACTCTGTGAACCATGTCACCGCACCGGAAACAACCCCTCCTCTCACCCCAACACTCACCAGAATAAGCCCTACCATACTTAGGACACAGGGGATGATTTGGCTTACTGCCAACACTGTACTGGGACCTGGATGCATATGACCTGCTACCTTGCTCCTGCCTACCTCTAGGCATGGGAGCACTAGCAGATGACGGTGCTGGCATAGACGAACGATCCTGATACTGAGGATGACTCCCTCCCTGCGATCTAGTCTGACCCTGTCTATGCTGATCAAACCTAGCTCTCTTATTCCCTCTCATTCTATCTCTCTCCTTAATCTTGTTTGCCTCAATCTATTGGGAATGAGTCATCAGCCTAGAAAGATTCATCTCACTATTCAGCGTAGTAGACCTACACTCCTTAACCATATAACTAGACACTCCAGTCAGAAACTAACTCATACTAGCCTGATTATCAACCACTAAGTCAGGAGCATACTTGGCCAACTGATTGAACTTTAGATAGTACTCTCTAACAGTCATAGAGCCCTATCGCAGGTTCATAAACTCTTCCACATTCACCTCTCTCATCTCCAAAGGGAAAAACTTATCCAGGAATGCATCCTAGAACTCTTGCCAAGTTATACGGACAGCTCCCTCACCTCTACCTTTCTTCCAAGCAATAACCCAGTCATAAGCAAGGTCTTTCAACCTATACGCAGCCAACTCCACACTATGTTCCTTAGATACATGCATTACCTGAGTAATCTTCTGCACCTCCTCTAAAAACAACCGTGGATCCTCATCAGACTTGGACCCATAGAATTCAGACGAATGCATCTGCATGAAGTCACGGATCCTGGCAGTATCTGAATTACCTCCCTACTGCTGTGGAGACAGGGCCGGGTTTGCCTGAATATTTGCAGTAACAACTTAGGCCAGCACCTGAATTAGCCTTGCCATCGGAGTAGGACTATCGATATCAAATCCACACAAACTAGTGATCACTATATAAATTAGCCTCAGGCTCACTCCTACGGGGGCATGTAGTTCTAGGAAAGTAAGGTCGCTTTATACCTCCCACTCGGTGCTAAAGATTTCTCCTGAACTTAGCTCAGATCATTTCAAAGACAATCCACAA
>NW_025876552.1:0-1626 GCF_002878395.1 Capsicum annuum
CAGGCCATGCACACTCACCATCGAACATGGTACACACCTAGATTGAAAAATCAGAAGAAAAGCAAAAAATAAAATAAAATGGAGCGATTGTGAGAGAAAACTGTGTGATTGGGAGATAAAGATAGAGATCGAAGAAAAAACAGTGATTTGTGAACGCGAGAGAGAGGAGAAAGAGGGAAAACGACCCTTGGTTTGGTTTTCCGGCAATATACTCGCCGGATTCACTACCAGAAATACACTGCCAGCCACCCTCATCCCTGTTTTCGGCTGATTCTACCGGAAAACCCCTCCGTCCAACTGTCCAGGTCAGTTTTGGTGAAACAGTTCAAAAAGAAACCAACCAAAACCCCTGATGTAGACTCGTTCCCGTCCATTTCCACTGGAAAACGACCACGATAGCAAAACGTTCGTTCGGGTTGCTCGGAGATTAGTTTAGTGTTGGGTTTTATTCAATTCACGAGTTCAGAGTCGAGGCTTTGTCGTTCGAGGTATTCCGGTCGAAGCTCTAATCAAAATTTTGACGGATTGAAATAAAAATCGAGGTCCAATTCTATTCACTCTCTTTTATTTCATTGTTTTGTCATATTTGATACATTGAATTGAATGTTTGATGTTGAGTTCTCCGTTGGTGATGGATAGGTGCTTGTGTTGATGCGTCGTTCATTTACTTGGATTATGTGATGAAATGGTACCTCGTTTGAGAATTATAATGGACTGTTTTGGGGTGGGAATTGCAAAAATCGATAAAAAGTGAATATTGTCGTATTTTCATTCATTGTTGATGTTTAATGTGGTAGTATCATGCTTTAAGTCGAAACGGGTAAGCAAACGATAAGGAGTAGGCGAATTTTTAGGAATTGTTGAATATTGAATGCTTGAAACATGTGTTGAATGGCTTGGTTTTATTGCTTTTTGGATCAAATGTATCATTTGGCCGGGGAATGCATCAAGGTATTTGTGTTTATTCGCCAGGGAATGCACCGAAATATTTTTACCTGAAGGACATTCATGACGGAGACCCGAGGCATCGGGTAGAGCATCAGTCTAAAATTAGTTTAGAATACGATATACATTTTTGCATTTTTCTATCTTTTGGATTGTATAATTTAGACTGGACATTATTTTGGTTTGAATTTTATTTGATTTGTTTTGTTTTGTTTTTTTTGTGTGTTTATGTGGTTTGTACATTTTTGATAGTGTCCAAATTAGATGATACATTCCACCGAGCGACCGTGGTCGAACCGCGAGATCAAGGGGTGCCTAACACCTTTCTCTCGGTCAACAGAATTCCTTAGCCGGAATCTCTGTTCGTAAACCAGTCTTAAAGAGTCAAAACCGTTTTGAAAAGGATTTCAAAGGTGATTTGGCACACCGAATTATGACAAGTGGTGACTCTGAGTTTTGAATATAAAAAGTCCTTTTCAAAACAAATCTCCATTTTGTCACTTAATAATGAAAACTTTTGAAAACTTAAAATCTAATGTTTTTGGTTAAAAAATGGGGTGTGACACCCATTTAATCTTATAACCTTATATTAGTAAACAACCTTATAAACTTATAACCTTAATCTCTACCAAATATCTCATATCGTAGAATGTAGATCATTGTAAAGTACCAATGCATGGA
>NW_025876553.1:0-1827 GCF_002878395.1 Capsicum annuum
GTCTTCGAAATACGGTTTCAATTTGCTTGCATGGAAGACGGGATAAATCTTTAAATGCGAAGGCATGTCCAGCTTATATGAAATTTTGCCAACCTTGGCAATAATCTCAAATGGACCCTCATACCGTCGAATCAAACTTGGATTGACACTTCTCAACGACTTGAATTACCTCGGATTGAGCTTGACCATTACTTTGTCTTCAATCCGGTAATGGACTGGACGACGATTGCGATCAGCGAATTTCTTCATTTTGCGGGCTGCTTTATCAAGATACGACCTTGCCATATCGACTTGTTCCTCCCAAGCCTTTGCCATATGATAAGCACCCGGATTCCTCATTCCGGCGTTAACCGGTAAAGATTGTGGAGTGTTTGGTTGCTGCCCCGTTGCAAGTTCGAATGGACTACGACCTGTTGCCTCACTCCATTGCAAATTGTATGAGAATTGGGCCGTGTCGAGCAACCTTGACCAGTCCCTTTGATTGACACTAACAAAGTGCCTCAAGTAGCACTCGAGTAACCCATTTACTCGCTCCGTTTGTCCGTCGGTTTGGGGATGGAAGCTGGTTGAAAAGTGCAGCTCCGACCCCAACAAACTGAATAGCTCCTTCCAAAATGCTCCAGTGAATTGCGGGTCTCGATCACTAATGATATGCCTAGGCACGCCCCAAAGTTTAACTACATCTTTGAGAACCAATCGGGCTGCCTCCTTGGCTTTGCAATTCGACGTGGCAGCTGAGAATGTTGCATATTTGGAGAAGCGATCAACGACAACCATGATTGTTCCGCAACCCTCTGAGTTAGGCAAACATGTGATAAAATCCATGGTGACACTGTCCCATGGTTTCTCCGCGGTGGGCAGCGGCTCAAGTAATCCACCGGGCGCATTGTGTTCCACCTTGTCTTGTTGGCAAACAAGGCAAGTGCGAACGTATACCTCTATATCGTCCCTCATGCGAGGCCAATAATAAGATGCTTCTAACAAAGCCATGGTGCGCTTCTGTCCCGGATGACCAGCCCACGTCGTGTCATGGCCCTCCTTGATCAACAAGCGCCTAAGATTTTTCCATCTAGGCACATACACTCGCCTTCCGGTGGTGTATAACAGTCCGTCCTCTTCCCAAAACTTTTGGGTCTTGCCTTTGCGCGCCAAATCAAGAAGTTGTTTGGCAACGGGATCATGTTCCATCCCTTCCTTGATGGTATCCAACACACCACAGCTGGTCGTGCTCAATAGTGTCGCCAAAATAGCCTTGCGACTTAATGCATCGGCCACGACATTTGCTTTTCCCGGTTTATACTCCAATGAATAATCAAACTCGGCCAAGAAATCCTGTCATCGGGCCTGCTTCGGCGAGAGTTTCTTTTGTGATTGGAAGTAGCTGGTCGCTACATTATCCGTCTTAACGATGAAATGAGCTCACAACAAATAATGACGCCATGTCCTTAGGCAATGGACGATAGCTGTCATCTCCCTTTCGTGGACTGTATAACGCCGCTCCGCATCATTCAATTTTCTACTTTCAAACGCTATCGGATGGCCATCTTGCATTAGGACACCACCAATGGCAAAATCGGATGCATCCGTTTGCACCTCAAACAGTTTCGTGAAATCCGATAAAGCCAAAACCGGTTCCTTGATGATGGCTGCCTTGAGGTTGTTGAATGCCCCTTGACACAAACTATTCCACTCCCAAACACGATTCTTCTTCAATAAATCCGTGAGAGGAGCAGCAATATCCGAGTATCCAAGAATAAATCTCCGGTAATAATTAGCAAGGCCAAGGAAGGACCTCAATTCGGGTACCTTCGTTGGAACCTCCCAATC
>NW_025876554.1:0-3048 GCF_002878395.1 Capsicum annuum
TGGCTTTGAGCATTTTTGGCAGTAAGTTCTTGTTCCTTTCTCTCGATATGGAACTTATTCAACTTTTCCTCAAACTCCTCAATGCATGATTTGAGTTCAGGTTTAGCAAGCTTCTTCCCCAAATTGAAGACATTCAAACAGGCAAATAAAGCTTTAACACTGTGAAATGAATTCCCAGTAACTTTCAAAAACTAGTCTAAGCCTAAAGCCTTGTGATGCTATAACAAATTTTACCTTGTTGATAATAGTTTGAAAATCCTCCATCACTGCATCTTCAGATAAGGCACGTTCGTTCATACATTTTAAACAACTCTATCAGATTTCTCATGCTCTTATCAGTGTATGATAGCTAAGATAGGCAATAGGACATGTACTCGTATAGCCTAATATCTGCATAAAAGAGCATGTTAACATGCAGAAGTTTCTCTAGTGATAATTCAAATAGCAAATCAGAAACTCACTAAAATCTATTCATTCAAAGGTCTCCTAATTGTAATTTTTCTTTTAAATTTTTGCAAAGGTACTCCTAGAAATACTGTAAACACGTTTTCCATAATAGCATAAAAGCTGAGTATGAAAGCAAATATCAGATGAAGCATCCACAAAGCCGTGGTACCAAATAGTACTGAAAGACCGGCAACTTCTAAAACAATCTCAAATAAGTATATCAAAACCTTTGAAACCTGTAGAACCACAACTCAAATTTGACAACCACCACATCTCTGAAATGTAAATCACGCAGGATTAACTAGAGAAAGAACTACAAAATCTGACAGTAAACTGCACGACTTGGCTAGCAATAGCAAGTGGAGCAAGCTGGTATCGTGATTTATCCACAAAACCGTGAAACCTCACAGAAAGTTGAGGTAAACCTCAATGTCAAGTTTAGGGGAAAAAATAAAGAGACATACATATTTTCACATTTAGTTTCAAGAAATTATATGTAAACAGACCAAACCCAAGGGCAAAATAACGTCTAGAGCTTAGCATAGTGTAAACTTAGGGAACAGATATCGTTGCAAACTAAAAGTACCCAATATATTTTCACTCTTAGCTTCTTCTAATAGTTGATCATATTACACAAATTCTTCACGAAAATAAATCAAAACAATTTTCAAATTCCATACCAGTAACTCCACAAAATCTTTTGCAAAGCTTCTCGACAAGAGCTTCTTCCTTTTTAATTGAAGCAATTAAAAATTGTATGATGTTGCAGAATGATTCTTCCTTCAAGTTCTGGCTAGATAACTTGCCAAGAATATCTGGAAGTCGGTTATAAATTAGATTGCTCCATGTAAACATTATGTTCAAAGAGAAAAAAAAATAGTATTATTTTATGTGTGTGTACAGTCAAAAACATGCAACAGCAGACGAAAGAAGCTCAACAGTAGAAAGACTAGAAAGAGATAAGATAGATTGACTTCTTTATTACCAACTGATGAAAGAAAAGTTTGGTAGATATATTACCTTTCTTTGACAACTCATGAAAGAAAAGTTTGGCAAGATTTGAAATTCTTTCATCTGCATCTTCCAGGCAGATGGCCTATTCATTTATATAACCTTTCACCTAGAAATGATTCACACAAATCAAGATGCTAAAAATCTATCACAAGAAAGCTACATACGAGTGTATGATAATCCAGCCAAACCTTCATCATTTCATTTAGTATCAGATGAGAAAGAGACAGTGATAGAGCGGTTGCTTACAACAGTCACTCAGCTTAGAACACGACTAACTAAACTACAACAACAATATTCCCAGTGTAATCCCATATACATACGTTACCCCTACTTAGAGATAGAGAGGTTGTTTCCCATAGATCCTCTACCTAAAGCATGACTAACTAAAGTGTGTATATAAATTACAGGTAGTCAACAAAGTTGAGCATAATTTTATAATATCTCACAACTCCAATTCAATATCAATTGAACATGAAAGGAGAAGGTACATAAAAGCAATAGCTAAACTACTCACTTGTTTGTCATTGATAATATGGTTTTGGGCTATAACAGTGTCTATAAGTTTGTCATTGATAATATGGTTTTTGGCTATAACAGTGTCTACAACGGTTGGATCTGGATAAGTAATGAACCCGGAACCTCTGGGTCTACCTGTATGCCTATTTTTCATAATCACCAAGTCTATTATCTCTCCATACCTCTCAAAGTACTTAACAAATTATTCTACCAAAATCCAATTTTCATTAACACTCTCATCAGTAAATCAAAAACCCACTACAAAAAAGAAATACTAATAATACAATAAAATAATGAAGAAGAAGAGCAAAGTAAACACTTTGTTTAAACAAAATGAAAGATTAAGAATGTTGTTACCTGACGACCAAAACTATGTCTTTTGTGTTCTTATCTCAATTCTCAGCAACAACAAACCGTACAACTTTCGATAAACTCAGTATGAGTGCGACAAGTGCTGCAGGGCCTGATGGATATTCTGGTATGTTTTTTCATAGTTGCTGGGATATTATTCAAAATGATATTAAGAACTATGATCAGGATTTCTTTAGGGGGAAGAACTTGTCTAAGTTTTATTCACATACTTGCCTGATTCTTATTCCAAAAATTGATTCGCCATCTAATTTTTCTGAACTTAAACCTATTAGTTTGAGTAATTTCACTTGTAAAATTATTTCCAAAATTCTTGCTAATAGGCTTAATCCCCTGTTGGGTAGGATAATCTCTGATAATCAAAATGGTATTGTTAAAGGTAGATTAATTACTGATAATATTTTACTTACTCAAGAGATTGCTCATAGTATTAAGCAATACAATAAAGGCGGCAACCTAATAATGAAGCTTGATATGGCCAAGGCATATGATAAAATGTCATGAAATTTTTTAATGAGTGTTATGAAGAGGTTCGATTTTTCTGGTATTTGGGTGGATATGATTTGGAGGATTATTGCCAATGCAGGTATTCCATTCTCATTAATGGAACTAGGGTGGGGTTTTTTTAGCTCCTCCCATGTCCTTAAACAAGGTGATCCCCTCTCTCCTTCTCTCTTCATTATTGGCTCTGAGCTTTTATCT
>NW_025876555.1:0-1093 GCF_002878395.1 Capsicum annuum
CTGTTGAGGTGTAGTTCCAAATATGAGTTCAGTATTCAAAATGACCTATTTTGCGTAACTGAGTTTTCTTCCTTTTAACTGATCAATCTTGCTTAGCACTCCAGAAACGTTATAAAATGGTCTGTGATCAGTTCTCTGCAACTCCTCCTCCTGGTGGATAATGAGGTCTCACAATCCGAAAGATCTCTATCAGGTTCTGGAAAGAGTGGTTCATCATCAATAGAGTCCACTGATTCAACAAGCACTTTGTCCTCTGGAAGAAAACAAGCATCATATTTATTAGAAGCATGGATGCATGAAATCCAAGTTCAGAGTTGTCTTATTTTTTAATTTATGTATTTGAGGGAATGAAAGGAAGTATGCAAATAGTAAAATGTCGAATCGGGGACCATACTTGAGCTACTATTGGGACTGCTGGAGAGGTAGCTGTCAGTTAAAAAGGCAGCTTCAAGAACACATCCTGAACTATGGTGATCAAGTGAATTCCCAACTAAATCTGCTTCATCTTCCAAAGGAGAAAAATATCTAGTAGGATAAGTGAGAGCACATTTAGCTCTAAACCTTCGCAAACCCAGTTCTAAACTCTTTATTTCGGCCACCTCAAAATCCATATCTTCTTTATCAGATTCGCCAGGTCGAGCACCAAGTTTGTCTGCCACATTGCTCCAAGTTTCAGAAGCTGAAGCCTTTTGGGGCTTACTGCCTGATCCTGCTGGCATCGATTCCAAATCCATGAGCCTAGAAACCAAACTTGGAGCTTTCATTTCGCGCTTGCTTTCACAACGTGTATTGGTCATTCCATTATTCTTTGCATTTGGAAAACCCCCACTGTTCTCATCAGCAATCTACATTGTTCATACAAGAACCAAAAATAATTAAAACAAAAACTTTCCTGTCAGGGTAACATCTGAGACAATAGAAGAAAAAAAAAAGCTAAATGTGGGAGTATAGTTCAAGAAATGAGTACCAAACGAAGCTTTGGCTGCTTCTCATCCCCTCCAAACTTTTCTGAAGCTTGTTTCAAGCAAGCTATAAGAATGCAGCACAAAAAAAGAAATAATTTAGCCCTCTAGCTAGAATCACCTTCAAGAAA
>NW_025876556.1:0-2352 GCF_002878395.1 Capsicum annuum
CCATTCAATATATACACTACTTTAAATAAAAGTATAAAACATATGCTACTTAATATAATAAATTAATAATACTTGATAGTAAATTAATAATGTATTAAAACTAAGTTTTTAATTTAAGTTTATGAAATTCTGAATTTTCAAAAAAAAAAAAAAAAACTTAATCGGGCTAGGCCGGTTAATCGGAGGGCCCAAACCGGGTTGGGTTCGGGCCGGGTTAACCGAGCCCAAATAAAAAACCTAACCGGACCGGGACCTGGACCCCTAAAGCCCTTGGGCTTACCGAGCCGGGTCAAATCGAGCCGGTTTAATTATGTGGGGCCCATTTGACACCCTTATCACATGCTACTCCCCATTCGGTTCATGCAATTATTAGCAGTGATTATCATGTCCCTAGTACTGATGCCATAAAATGATTCACAGTAGTCACATATAGATGCACATCACACAGTTACTTGATAGACAATTGGAGAGGTATTTATTATTCCAAGAAAAATCAACAAAAATATGTCAACTGTCCTAGATACTTATTTTCCCCCCAGTTTACCACAACACATCACAAAACAAACACAATACGCCTAAATATATCGGCTTTACTAGGAACAAGACTCCGGGAAAAAGAGGCACGACAATAAAAATCCCAAGAGGACATCAACACCCATAAGTAGCCCCACCCTCAACTTAAAATCATGCAATGTACCCAATGCGTCAAACCAAAACAAGAGAGTTAGAAACATACCTGTGACACTATGGGTGTGAAGATCTGATGTCAATCACATAATACAAATACAAACAACAAAATACCTTGGGTTGCCTCCCAAGCAGCGCCTGATTTAATATCGCGGCACGACTAGGTTATCTTGACTACTCAGAATTCATCAAGATATCTTATAAGTGCTTCATCCTTTATCCCTCCACTTAGACGATTTGAATCATCGATCCATCTTTTGATCTTTACATCTTTTAGATGCATTAGGCAAATGTGAGAGCATGATAAGGAAAGTTCTATCACACAACTTTGAAGACTTGAACCGCTTGCCCAATTTTGCATCGAACTTTCGTGTGGGCTCATTTGGCAACGGTGAGAATCTTAAAGTTCCATTAAATGGACGTCGATATTTAAGCTTCTTGGCCTTCAAGATTGGGGTTGTATTATACCCTTTCAGAAAAACAAACTCCAAAATGTAGGAATTTTCCTACCCATTTCCAAAATTCATCATTTGCTTGGGTGATTAGACTTTCATCACATCCGCCAAGCATAATAATGTTGAAAAGTGATTCGAGTAAGGTCTTCTCCCTAATTTTGTATTTGCATCCTTCTCGACCTCTTCACCCTGAATTGGGCTAGAGTCTTTATAAGAGATTGGCTTGGTTTCTTCTTTTGCCTCTAGCACCATTTCCTCAATCTTGGCATCATCTCTCATGGTTGGTTGGGAAATCACCGAGGGTTGCTTTAATTCAAGCTCAACATCAATATAGGTTTATTTCTCCTCATCTTCACACTCTTCCATTATTTTAAATGATTCCACAGATAAGATATCATCTAAACATAATATAGAAGAATGCTTTGAATGATTGACCTCTATATCTATCTCCTCATGAATGATTGGCTTCATGTCTTGATGCATATCACATATGATATCATACATTTATTTCTAGAGATCCAATATTCGTTGAAATATAGCTTTAATGCCACTCTTACCGGTGCTTCGTTCTTCTTTTTCTTGACCATAAAACCTATCAAACTCATAAGAAGAACTAGAATTTGGGTTAGCACAATAGGGGGAGGGGACATTTGGGCAATCACTCCAATGTCCATCTTTACCACCACATAAAGAAACAATCATACTCCAGGTAGGATGGAGATAATGCACACATCTCTCTCCAAGGAGCATATCTACAATCTTGCCAAAAGTGAGGTCCATCACAATATGGACATGGGTCATCAAGATAAGATTTCCAACCACCAAGATCATGTTCATTCCACGATGCCATAGTAATAAGTAAACTAAAATAAAAATCTACCTAACACAAGAAATAAAAGAAAACTAAAAACAAATATTTACAAATTTTAATTCAAGCAAGTAGGCTAAAATTCCAAACCAATTCAATACACGAAATTGTTCCCCGACAACGGCGCCATTTTTGATAACGCTTAAACTACACCTCTCTTACGAGAAAGTAAGTGGTCATTGTCAAAATATACAACCCAACTAGGTTAGGGCCGAATCCCATAGGGAATATGGTGTCGATTTAAGTTGTTCGTGATTCAATCAATTGATAGTTAGCAAGTTCCTGTAAATGGGGGTTTTTGGAAATTATCAATAATTATGTCTGACTTCAGTTTCAGTGTTT
>NW_025876557.1:0-1188 GCF_002878395.1 Capsicum annuum
TTTTGCTGGATCGGTGAAAAATCAGGGTATGTAGGCAGTTTGTGGACTACCAAATCCGTGCTTAGACCCAGCGTATCATCATAAGACCAAGCAAAAACATCCTTATACTCGATCAAAATCTGAATAATATCATTCCTGATATTCTGATCCACATGAATACTTATTTTTATTTCTCTAACCTCCTCACCAGTTCCCAAATTTATTATCACAGTTTCATTTAAATTGGGTTTGGGCCTATCCTCAAATTAATCCAATCTTTTTTTGACTTCCTTATCAGCTTCACCTTTATCGTATTCATCTACCATTTGGTTTGCTGATTCGAGATTAGACAACTTTTTAGGATCTAAATGTGAACTCTACGTACATGCCATGTTATCGAAGCCAGTATTAACAAAACTGAAATAAGATAAGATAAAAAAAATATAAATTAAAAGAGGGAAGAAAAGATAAATTTACTAGAAAACTTGAATTTTATTTAATTGAATCGGAAAGGATAGGAGGGTTAACATAAAAGCAGAGCAACTGAACTATGTGGACTACAACCCTGAGAATAGTCCAAAATACAAAAGAAAGGAAAATGAAATAACAAAACAAACTACCAAGACTCCTTTCTTATGGGGAGAGGAGTGGCTTCCCAGTTAGTGAGCTTGATATTTGGCCTGACAAATTGCACATCTGCATGGCTAGGGCCTTCACCCATCTGAACCATGTTTATTTCATAAAACATTTCCTTGAGACCTTGACATATTTCATCCACATCCTTGTTAGCATATGGGTCTTGATTTTCTTCCTTTTGAGCTTTCGTGAAAGATTGGCTAATATGTGAAACCGGAATTGTCAATTTCTAAGCCTTCTTCTTCTGCTCTTTTGCCCATTTTCTATCTGCTGCGGTAGGCTTAAAGCCTAAGCCAAAGGAGTTGTGGCTACCACATGGATCTACAGGGTTTATAATTCCTTGCAGCGAAACCCCTAATCCTTTTCCCGGTTCATAACCATTTTGTAGCATTTGGCTAGCCACCATGATTGAAGTAGAAGAGAGATAAGGCCCTGGAATCGACGTGCCTTCCACGACTTGATCAGCTGTCACAATTTCAAAGGCTTGATAAATAGAAGATTCACAACCCCCTTTTGTTTCGATACAGGGTACAGAAGGATCTCGATGTATTGGAAGGTCATCCTCTCCATGTA
>NW_025876558.1:0-3159 GCF_002878395.1 Capsicum annuum
GAGTGACGATTCTTTTTTGTAAGCTTAATAATAAATATACACCAAGCCACCAATGCTCTCCCATTACTATACACACCATTGAAGTGGAGGAAGTTCTAATGCACAAGAGGCGATTGTGGATCCTACCATTGAATAGAGGCTAGAGGCCCTAGAAGAAAAGGTATTATCATTGATGGCCTCGTTTTTATGCAAATAAGAACCTTACACCATCAAAAAACTTAGGTGGGCTAAGAAAGAAAAATGGTAGTCTTAGTTTATAGTGGATTCACCCATAACTTTGTCGACCCTCATATAATTAAGATTCTAGAAGCCGATGAAAAAACACTTGTTATAACCTTGAGGGTTAGAAAGGAAAATGGTCAAAATGTGACGTTTAGCTAGATTTGCAAGACGTTCTAATGGGAAATGAAAGACCTTGAGTTCATAGTTGATTTAAGATTGTTACATTTTGGGGATGTGATGTTGTCCTTCGAATGGATTAGATAGACTCAGTTTCACTTATTTCTTTGCATACCAAACTATTAGGAATTTTCTTCTTTAGGGTATCACAAGTCATTCATTTATTAAGTGACACGAATTCTAGGCCTATATCCATAATGCAAGCAAAGTCCATGATAAAGTTATCTAACTAATTGAAATACAACAACGTGATACAATTAATAATGATTGAGGCAAAGAAGGAAGAAGAATCTATTCATAAAATAGTAGAACCTTTGTTGATCGGATATTTCCCAAATGCCCAAGGAATTTCCACCTTCCCACTCATGGGACAACCGAATTGAGTTGCTGCCAAGATCTAAGCCTATTAACCTCATGGACTGAGGAAGTAACTAACAAATTCGACGAGGTCAAGCTAGCAATGGTAAGAGCTCCATCCTTCGCATTACTCATTTTTTAATTTCTTTTACTGTAGAAGTTGATGCTAGTGGAAGAGCAGTAGGAGCTGTATGAATTTAAAATGATATAGCCATTGCATATTTAAGCCAAGCATTAAGTACTAGGCATCTTGGCAAGTCAACATTCAAAAAGAATTTCTTTATATTTCATGATGGATAAACGACATCATTACTTGCAATCAAACCATTTTGTAATCAAAATAGATCATTTCATCCATAAATTCCGGAGAGATTAAAGGATTACTA
Source organism: Capsicum annuum (assembly GCF_002878395.1). Lineage (NCBI taxonomy): Eukaryota > Viridiplantae > Streptophyta > Magnoliopsida > Solanales > Solanaceae > Capsicum > Capsicum annuum. The sequence goes on from NW_025876558.1 coordinate 1,143, forward strand.
CCCTACAACACAAAGGAATTACAAAACTCATCTGTCTTAGTAACAAAATACATTACAAAAATGGTGTAGAAAAAATTTTAACAAACACCCCCTCTAGAAGTATTAAAGGATTTGAGTATGCTAGTCTAACTATAATTTATCCCAAATGAGTGATAGAAGTCACGGAAAACTACTATGGTGATGCTAAATCCCAAGAGATGATTACTCAACTAAGTGTTGACATTAGTAGTCAAGAAAATTATAAATTATAGTTGCGCATTCTAAATCCCCAAGGTCAAGTATGGGTCGGAATTAATAATCAGTTAAGGTAGCAAATTATTTCCATGAAACATGAAACTCCTTGAAAAATGCATTTAGGTGCATATGCAACTCAACAGAGGGTGCACACCTAGTTTTATTGGTAAAGGCTACTACAATATGTGAAAAACTTTGTTAAGGAATGTGAAATATGCCAAAAACAGAAAGGCAAGAATATAACTTATCTCGGGATTCTTTAACCATTGCCAATTCCCGCCAAGGAATGGAAGCATTTGGCTATAGGCATCATCAGCGGTCTACCAAAATTAAATGAAAGGACCTCAATTCTGATGGTAGTTGGCAGGCACATTATATTTGCATGCTTTTTGTCTTAACTTATACCTACAATTCTACTCTAATTTCACAAGTCTATTTAGACCATATTTGCAAATTACATGGCCTTCCTAGTTCAAATATCTCAGATAGGGATCCTATATATGTCTATACATTCTAAAAGGAATTATAAAGCTGATTTTAGGTCCAGTTAGAGACAAGTTTGGCATATCACTCATAAATGAATGGTCAATCTGAAAGGATTAATAGATGTTTAGAGACATACCTTCATTTTATGAAAGGACATTAGGCAACTGAGTGGAGAAAATGACTACCATTAGTATAATTTTTTTAGTATCGAATATAAGCTTAGTTAATCAGCAGTAGCCACCGATGTCTACTCACCCACCAAAATCTCTAATTTAGTACATGGCTTGAGTAGAGCATGGTCAATCTTCTATTATAGGTATGTTAAGACCCAATACACCACTTTTTCCAATAAGAAGGATTAAATTACAGTTGTGGAGATCTATTACTGGAGTTTTTAAGAACTTTGTTTCTTTGTTTTCATTGTTAATCCATCTCTTAAGTAATCTTATTTTTCATATATTTTAATGGTGTTTTGAAGTTTGATATTATAAACTTAGTTGGATGAGCTAACCCACAAACACTGATTGAAGCTTAGAGTTATGCTAGATTACATGAAAAATACTCTAATAACTTATATGAACAATTATCTAAATTTACTCTGTAAACAATTGTTTTCCTCACATAAACCTCCCATACTCTTACCACCCACCCATGCTTCCACTATGGTTGTTATGAGGTCAATAGGAAGTAAAAAATTATCCCTTGAAGAATATAGAGTGGCGATTCTTTTTTGTAAGCTTAATGATAATATACACCAAGCCACCAATGCTCTCCCATAACTATACACACCATTGAAGAGGAGGAAGTTCTAACGCACAAGAGGCGATTGTGGATCCTACCATTGAATAGAGGCTAGAGGCTCTAGAAGAAAGGGTATTATCATTGATGGCCTCGTTTTTATACAAATAAGAACCTTACACCATCAAGAACCTTAGGTGTGCTAAGAAAGAAAAATGGTAGTCTTAGTTTATAGTGGATTCACCCATAATTTTGTCGACCCTCATGTAATTAAGATTCTAGAGGCCGATGTAAAAACACTTGTTATACCCTTGAGGGTTAGAAAGGAAAATGGTCAAAATATGATGTTTAGCTAGATTTTAAAGACGTTCTAATGGGAAATGAAAGACCTTGAGTTCATAGTTGATTTAAGATTGTTACATTTTGGGGATGTGATATTATCCTTGGAACGGATTGGATAGACTCATTTTCACTTATTGCTTAGCATACCAAACTATTAGGAATTTTCTTCATTAGGGAATAACAAGTCATTCATTTATTAAGTTACACGAATTCTAAG
>NW_025876559.1:0-1039 GCF_002878395.1 Capsicum annuum
CTTTATATAAAGAATCACATATTTATCTTAATTCAAATTAAAAAAAAGGAACATTAAATTAGATTAAATAATATAAATGTAAAGAATGAAATGTTTATTTTAACTTAAATTTTAAAAATAAACATTAAATTAAATTAAGTAGTATCAATGTCAATTTTAAATATAACCATTTGAATTTTAAAATTAAGTTTATTTTTAAGTTTAATGAACTACTATTTTTTATATAAAAAAATAAGTAAAAAAACATGATTTAATTTTTCTTACATAAAAAAAGTGTTTTAATTTGCCCATGTGGCATTTAAAAAAAAATTGAATCTTTATCTTTCTCTAAAGAATCACATGTTTATCTTAATTCAAATTCAAAAAATAAACATTAAATTAAATTAAATAGTATGAATATAAATTTTAAATATAACCATTTGAATTTTAAAATTAAGTTTACTTTTAAGTTTAATGGCCTATTATTTTTTACATAAAAAAATTAAAAAAAAAAACATGATTTAGTTTTCTTACGTAAAAAAAGTGTTTTAACTTGCCTATGTGACAGTTTTTTTTTTTTTTTTTTTAAATATTTGAATCCTTCTCTTTAAGAATCACATGTTTATCTTAACTCAAATTCAAAAAAAAAAAAAAATTAAATTAAATAGTATTAATGTGAATTTTAAATATAATTATTTTAATTTTAAAATTAAATTTATTTTTAAGTTTAATGACCTATTTTTTATATAAAAAAGAAGTAAGAAACCATGATTTAATTTTTTTTACGTAAAAAAATATGTTTTAACTTGCTCATGTGACAGTTTTTGATAACCTTGATTAGTATGTGACAATTATTTTTATATCGTTATTATCTTATTTATGAGCTTTCTGGGGATTAACTTTTTATTTTAAAAAAATAATTTTTAGTGAATTAATATTTATGTTTTTAATAATTTAAAACTATTTTTTTCTTGTTATGATATGTGGCAGTTTTGACTCAGTTATTATATATAGATAGATATTTTTTATACCGTTATTATCTTATTTGTGAGTTTTTTGG
>NW_025876560.1:0-3530 GCF_002878395.1 Capsicum annuum
TGTATGGCTGTATGTCATATCCTAACAATTCAATTAATATAGACTAGAAAAAGTCTATTTTTTTTTCATAACTTAATTCAATGATAGGAGGAAAAAATTAATTTACTCTCTGATTTGGTGTTTTCCCAAAAAAAGAAAAATAATAAACCATCAAACCCAAATTAGAATATAGCATTTCCCATTTATTAGCCTTTTCTTTTTTTGTCTTTTTGTGAAATTTTCATGTGGCATTAAGAAATAAAATACAGACAAATATTCAAGCAAACATTCAGAAAATAATAATAATAATAATAATAATACCACGTCACATATGGCCCCCACAAACACCGTTCCTTGACAATGCTTTTGTTTGGTTCCCCTATGCTATATGAATACAAATAGGTTGCTATACAGATAACCTCTAATCCTATTTTTCATGCAAGGAACAACAGTGGATTCAACCTCAATATTTGCGAAGTCATTCCCAAATTGCCGATTTGCTCACCAAAGGCAGCAGGATTGCTAATCTATATTAGAGCAGTGCAATTAGTTATACTGTTCTGGATTAGTTGTAGTTTGTTATGTGTTGGTTATCATCATAGTTTGAACTACTCTTGTTTGCAACTGGTTATCTCACCGGCGTATATTTTACTTCTGTAGATAACATCGATTGTTTTTTTATAGAACTTCTAATTTTTATATAGGTCAAATTTTCTTAGTGTAATAAAATGTTCTTAATTGATTCATTCAATATACTATATATGTGCACATCACTCTTGTACCTCAGAATAATCAAAATGAAGTTGCACTTATCAGTCTAACTATAGTTTTAGTACATCGAAATCATGTACCCAGAGATGCTGCTAACCATTTTATGGTACGATCAAAATCCGCGAAATACTGAAAATCCAAATAGAACCATGTACCGAGCATCAAAAGTTGTTGGTATAATAACCCTAAACTTGACACCAAATTATAACATTGACCTTAAATTTTGACAGTACACAAATATGATCTTTAACTATACAAAATTTGAACAAATAAACACTCATATTTTGCCACTTTGGTGCGTGTATCTCACTTGCGCCTACGTGGATTAGTCGGCCAATCATACGGTGCCACGTCATTAAAAAGGCTGACATGAAATATTGACAGTGCACAAATATGACCTTCAACTATACAAAATATGAACAATTAAACACTCATATTTTGCAACTTTGGCGCGTGTATCTCACTTGCGCCTACGTGAATTAGTAAGACAATCATACGGTGCCACGCCATTAAAAAGGCTGACATGGAACATTGACAGTGCACAAATATGACCTTTAACTATATGAAACCTGAACAAATAAACACTTATTATTATTATTATTATTATTATTATTATTCATAATAATAATATTTTAATTAAATTTCCATCTTAATAAGATTTTATTAACGTTAATTTAATATACTATAATATTTTAATAAAATTTTCATCTTAATAACGTTAATTTAGTAACGTTTTAATAACGTTAATTCAATAAATTTAATATACTACTACTGTTCTTAATAATGTTTTATTAATAACGTTTTAATAACGTTAATTTAATATACTACTACCCTTAATAACGTTAATTTAATAACGTTTTTGATAACTTTTTATTAAAACTGTAATTTTTTTTATTATTAGTATAGTGTCATCTTTAATTTAATATTTAAATAAATTAAATTTTGGTATATTACATTGTCATACCCAATTTTTATCTAAGGTCAAACGAGCATGACATTATGGACTCAAAAGAATTAATTTTGTACAGAGTCCCCACCTAATTTATAAGGAAAAGTAGAAAACCTATTTATCTATTAACAAGTATGACTTTATTCTAATCTACAAAACCATTTTGAATTCTAGGTAAAGATTCAAATTTTTCCGAAGGGAAGGGATTAGGCACCCTTCCGAATCCACAAATATTGTTTCCGGCCAAGCTTAGGTTTATTATTAAAAGATAAAAGAAAAATCAATGTCTGCAAATACAAAAATAATATGATATATATGTTATTGCAAAATATATATATATAAACGAACATAAAGATGTATAAGCAAACGTATGTAAGGATATATAAAAAAAAAGAAAGACAAAGATTGAATAAAAAAAGAAATTATTTTTAAAGAAAAAATAACATAATATTTTTTAGTGTAAAGAGTGTGAATTATTTAATCAAATATCTAAATTAATGTTAATATAAATATTAACGACCTAAATTTTCCTAACGTGTGGTAAGGATTGTATAAATAAAGAACATCCCCGTCCAACACCCCAAAAATAAAGTTTTCACGATAATTATCATTTGTACAGGAGTAAGAATATAAAAAATATAAATACACAATTTAAAGTCTTCTTTGAATGTTGTTCATAATAAATATTCTCGATAACCTCTACAAACACTCGTAATAAAAATGTTAGTAATCAATAAATTGAGAAAGTATATATGTATAAAACCATATAATTTTTGTTAAAAAGTGTGGGCTCAGATCAGATTTTAGGTGCGCCATGGCTACGAAGTAGTTACTCAATTTATTGGCTGTCCTAAATTATCTTGCCAAGATAATTTAGGGTTTAGGCTAAAACATCTTATAGCCTCCCATCCATAAATGTGGCGCGCTACACACCCATGCACAAAACTCTACTAGATGCGGTTTTCAAACTTCCTAGGACACTGTTGAACCTTAAGCTCTGATACCAAGTTTGTAACGACCCAAGACTACCCCTGGTCGTCACACGGTGCTTACGATCTCTAAGGACCACAAGCTAACTCATGACTGATATCTGGTGCGAGCACTGAATAATAATACTGTAATTAATGCGGAAAAATGGGCTGAAATTTCATAAGGTTTAAAATATCTGAAATACTGATAAAATATAACATATGTAAAACTAAATACTGTGTAAAAATCTAGTCTGAAAAGCCTCTAACTGAATCTATCTGAAAATGGAGTTGATGGGACAATTCCCCAACTAACTCTATCCACTGAACTGCTACATCTACTAAAATATAAAATAATAGAATATCCTCGAATGATGAGGACTCATTGCTAAATCAACTGCTGCTGGCCAAATCTGAATCTACTATGCGTGGTCGGAAACTTGAGCATCCGAACCTATGATATGAAATATCATATAGAAGGAAAGTACACATCAATACGTGGGAATATACTGGTATGCTAGATGAGGAAAGGCTGAATGCAAGGGTTCATATGCATGAATAGTAACTGATTGAATGATATAAAGTAACTGAATATGCGAGTACATGGATAACTGAAACTATTGTAAATACTGAGTATGTAATACTGTGCATATATGTTTACTATAACTGATCTTTTCTGAAGCTAAGTACTGAGTTCTGATAACTGAGTAACTGATATTTGAAGTTTCTGATAACTGATTTACTGATACTGATTAACTGTGTCTGACAGTCCTGATTCTGTAAAGCTAAATTGAGTTCTAAACTGAAGACTGAAATTGAAACTGTGGGAGGTAATCATCTAACCGACATGCCCCAAATAAGAT
>NW_025876561.1:0-1468 GCF_002878395.1 Capsicum annuum
CATGATTATTGATGGGTGTTTAACAATGTATTTAGGGATTAATTACTGAGTCACGTGAAAATGTTGATCCTGATGCTCGCCCATTTGCCAGAAAGATCAAGGAGATTGAACGTCAAGGACTAAGAGAAGGTGCAACTCTCGCAGAAGTGGTAATTAGCCTTTATCCTTTCATGAGCTAAGTTGACTTTCTCATTTTTCATTTAAGAATCATGGCTTTTATGGTCTGTTTCATCTTAATGTAGGACTCGGAATTTTCGTAATTTCTTGATTCTTTACTGTGAATATACGTTAAGTAAATTCATATGAAAGGAAAATGTTCACATGGTGACTGTTTCATTTATCAGATAAATATTTGAGATCTCAAGGAAATATTGACCAAGGCAAAAATAAGAAATAGCATTTTTACTCAAATGCAGCTACTAATGTTAGTGGGATAGAAGCTACTTGGATAGATGAGTGGAAATAATATGATGATGGCTTAGCTCTGATAAGGCCAGCCAAGATAGATAGATCTTTAGATTTGACAGCTTGCCTGAGCAGTGGTGCTGTGAACTTAATAGGCGTCTGGCCATAGATTTAAAATATTTTTCACTTTATTTGAAATTTATGAAGTTGGAGTTGAAGATTGAATTGTGCTTGGTTATACATTTCGCAAAGGAGAGGAGAACACTTCATTTGAAATTTATGTATCTAGAGTTGAAAAAAGGTTTGAAGCACTTCTCATTTGAAATCCAACTCCGAGTTGGATTTGAAAATTTTATATCCAAACACTAATTTTGCAATAGAGTGAAAAAATTATTCCAGAAAAAAGTGAATAACTCTCATGGCCAAATGGCCGCTTAGTTGTTCCAACATGAAAAACAGAACATGGATTAGATGCAATAAAATTTTCCATAAGCTCAAAGTGGGAAAGCATTGTACAAAATACAGAAAATGTAAGTAATTATGAGGTTGTGACTTAGCTTTGATTCACATTGCTAATTTCTGGACTCGTATGGCTTGTCTATTCCATTGTGAGAAGCCATAACAGAGCTGAAGAGAGAGAGGTACGAGACGGAGACTATAGAGAAAGAAGCTTATATACCAATAAATACATTGATACATGAGTGAAATATCCCATATGTTCTTTGCGGTGTACTATTATAATTATTCTGACACAAATTACAACGTATTGATTCCAATCAGGTACACCAAGTGAAGCCAGATGTACTTCTTGGTTTATCTGCTGTTGGAGGCTTGTTTTCGAAAGAGGTATAGCATGTAGAAATTGATAATTTGAATCTCTTTTAGCCACATAGACATCTACACTTGTTTCCGTCTATTTTGTTGCCGTAACGAGAACAGAAAACCTTGCATAATCAATTTTGGCGAGATTTAAGATGTAGCATTCTAAGATTCAGAAAACCTTTCGAAAGACATGCTTGCTTGATTCCAGATTTAGAATTTTATGTGTAAAATTGGCATTTTG
>NW_025876562.1:0-1101 GCF_002878395.1 Capsicum annuum
CTAAGTCATGGCCAACTTTAGGAAAAAAACGTAAAGACCTATGATTTATCGTTCTAAGACATCATTGGTTCTCTTTTGATATTATGAATCAAGGAGAGACACGATCAAGTCTTTACACTCACAAAGTGCACATATAACAATCCAAAGGAAGTAAGAAAAATTGAATAAAAGTTTAGTATTTCTAAAAGTGAAATATCGTTTCATAATCATACTATGCATGTCATGAAAATATCTAAATAGTTCTATTTAGCCAAAAATACGAACTTTCTCATCATTTTGACAAATTTAAAAGCATGAGAAAAGAAAAGAAAGAAAAAAGAATAAATATCGTGGATAGAAAATAAAGTAAGCACTTCATCTATTATATGAGGATTTTGAAATCCATTAAAATAATTAACAAGCAAATGACAAATTCTTGATTTAATCAATTACTATTTTTATTAAGAGAAAATAAACAATAGTAACTATTTTTCCAACATAAAAAAAACAACTTTCCTTGCTAAAAACAAATATATTCGCCAACAATGAATTTAAACATGACATGTGTACATCTTTTGAGCAAAGGTCAAAACTTTATACAAAATAATCAAAGAATAAAGTTAAAAGGACAAAACAATTAATATTAACTATTCTTTTCAACATAAAGGAAATAACTTTACATGCTAAAAACAAATGTATCTACTAACAATGAGTTTAAACAAGATATGGGTATGTTTTCAAGGAAAGATCTAAACTTTATCCAAAATAATCAAAGAATAAGGTTAATAGGCAAAATAATAAATATTAACTATTATTTTCAACATAAAAAAAAATAACTTTACATGCTAAAAACAAACATATCAACCAACAATGAGTCTAAACAAAGCATAAATACATCTTTTAAACAAAGATTGAAACTTTACCTAGAATAATCAAAGAATTAAATCAAAAAGGCATGTACAATTATTGCTTGCTCATTTTTTATACCGTGAATAGGAAAATAACCATAATATTGATACGACAACGTCCTATGGCCTTGAAGGCCATCTTTTGGAGGGCAGCAAAACGAGACTACGAGCTTCGTCGGAATCAACCACCACCGAAAAACGTCGCCGGCAACTC
>NW_025876563.1:0-1729 GCF_002878395.1 Capsicum annuum
AATGTATCATTTGGCCGGGGAATGCCTCAAGGTATTTGTGTTTATTCATCGGGGAATGCACCAAAATATTTTTACCCGAAGGATATTCATGACGGAGGCCCGAGGCATCGGGTAGAGCATCAGTCTAAAATTAGTTTAGAATAGGATTTACATTTTCGCATTTTTCTATCTTTTGGACTGTATAATTTGGACTGGACATTATTTTGGTTTGAATTTTATTTGATTTGTTTTGTTTTGTTTTTTTGTGTGTTTATGTGGCTTGTACATTTTATAGTGTCCAAATTAGCCGATACATTCCACCGAGCGATCGTGGTCGAACCGCGAGATCAAGGGGTGCCTAACGCCTTTTCCTCGGTCAACAGAATCCCATAGCCAGAATCTTTGTTCGTAAACCAGTCTTAAAGAGTCAAAACCATTTTGAAAAGGATTTCCAACGGTGACTTGGCACACCGAATTATGACAAGTGGTGACTCTGAGTTTTGAATATAAAAAGTCCTTTTCAAAACAAATCTCCATTTTGTCACTTAATAATGAAAACCCTTTCAAACTTAAAATTGAATCTTTTTGGTTAAAAAAGGGGTGTGACACCAGTTTAATCTTATAACCTTATATTAGTAAACAACCTTATAAACTTATAACCTTAATCTCTACCAAATATCTCATATCGTAGGATGTAGATCATTGTAAAGTACCAATGCATGGAACAACATCAACATGAGCTATTAGGCCTTTGTCAAGTTTGCCAACAGTTTTAGTTGTTAATTTTACTGTTTGTTTTTTACATTTGTGCTGTAGAATATTTGATGTCTGCTATTCACAACGATCCTACATCTATTAATTTCAAGTGATCTTCAACTTTTCGTCGTGTAATGAGTTCTCTAATAATCACTAAACAGATATGATTTTGATTTGATAGAAGAAAGGTTTGTGTAAGGTTTATTCTTCTAAACAAGTTAAATATGTAAATATGTTGGTACGTATGGGCTATGACAAATGAAACTCAAAAATAGTATTATGTAATTTTGGAATTGTTGTCGCTTCAGCATTATAGGACATCTAATTGTTAGACTAGAGAATAATCAAGTTTTTTCATCTTGGAATGTGTTTCTCTTTTGAACTGTGGAACTGCGTGCTAGCTGGATCACATATATGTTAGACCTTTATAAATGTGAAGCTGCAGTTTTCTCTTTTGGCAATTTCAATTGTTCTTTAAATTTTATCATCTCACATTTGGATGTTTGTATTTCTTTCTAACCATGATTGGTTTTGGCTAACTTATATGTGGTTTACGTACTTATTTGATTGCGGAATAGTCCTTTTTATGTTGTCATTTAAGTGCTAATTTATATTTTTTGTTCTCTTTTTATTGGTGTCCAAAATGAAGAAAGATATGAAGAAAATGATAAAGCTATTGACCTTACTAGAGAAGATTTTTGGATTGTGGACGAATTCTCTAATAACAATAATTTTGTGTTGAAATTTTTAAAACTTATCGTGACTTGAACTTGCTACAGTGTAAAAACTTAATTAATCATTTTGGACTTGATTACATTTTACTTTTGGGTTTAAATTACTAGCTTGTTGCATATTTTGAATTATGAGATTATTAATGAATGATTTTGTTTTGTGATGTGTATATATTGTGTTATAATTTATAAAGCGTTTCAACAGAATAACAAAAGAGTTGCAATAGATGCTAATGCAACGGTTTAATGTCATTGCAATAGAT
>NW_025876564.1:0-1222 GCF_002878395.1 Capsicum annuum
TCTACCTGTATGCCTATTTTTCATAATCACCAAGACTATTATCTCTCGATACCTTTCAAAGTACTTAAACAATTGTTCTACAAAAATTCAATTTTCATTAACACTCTCATCAGTAAATCAAAAACCCAATACAAAAAAAAAAGTAATAATACATTAAAACAATGAAGAAGAAGAGCAAAGTAACAACTTTGTTTAAAAGAAATGAAAGATTAAGAATGTTATTACCTGACAACCAAAACTATGGCTTTTGTGTTCTTATCTCAATTCTTAGCAACAACAAACCTTACAACTTCCGATGAACTCAGTATGAGTGCGGCAAGTGCAGCAGGCCTGATAGATATTCTGGTATGTTTTTTCATAGTTGCTAGGATATTATTCGAAACGATATTAAGAACTATGTTCAGGTTTTCTTTAGGGGGAAGAACTTGTATAAGTTTTATTTACATACTTGCCTGATTCTTATTCCTAAAATAGATTCTCCATCTAATTTTTCTGAACATAGACCTATTAGTTTGAGTAATTTCACTTGTAAAATTATTTCCAAAATTCTTGCTAATAGGCTTAATCCTCTGTTGGGTAGGATAATCTTTGATAATCAAAGTGGTTTTATTAAAGGTAGATTAATTACTGATATTATTTTACTTACTCAAGAGATTGCTCAGAGTATTAAGCAATACAATAAACGCGGCAATCTAATAATGAAGCTTGATATGGACAAGGCATATGATAAAATGTCATGGAATTTTTTAATGAGTGTTATGAAGAGGTTCGGTTTTTCTGGTATTTGGGTGGATATGATTTGGAGGATTATTGCCAATGCAGGTATTCCATTCTCATTAATGGAACTAGGGTGGGGTTTTTTAGCTCCTCCCATGGCCTTAAACAAGGTGATCCCCTCTCTCCTTCTCTCTTCATTGTTGGCTCTGAGTTTTTATCTACAATGTTGAACAATCTAAACTCCGATGAGAATTTTACTCCTTTCAGCATGGATCACAATAGCCATATCATTAATCATCTAGCTTACGCTGATGATATAGTGATTTTTAGCGGGGGTAATAACAAGATGATCAAACTTATTAAGCATCAAATCAGGAGGTACGAAAAAGCCTCTGGTCAAAAAGTGAATAATGACGAGCTTTTTCGTAACTGCTCCAAATACTTCTCCTCATAGGATTAACAGAATGAGAAGAATGACTGGTTATATGGATAAAAAATTTCCTTT
>NW_025876565.1:0-9663 GCF_002878395.1 Capsicum annuum
ATTAATAAGGCAGAACAAAAAATTAAATTCGCAACCCCACCAATTTTTTTTTTCAGAAAAAGTAAGGCGTGAGACTTTTTTTACCTTACAAAGTAAAACAGTTTTTCCGTCTTGCACTTTAATTTATCAACAGCTAACGTCGTTAACCTTTTGAGGACAAAACGTGAATCTTCATCCGCCTTGTCCCATTATGAATTTTTCAATTTTTATACATTCAAAATTTTGAATGAAAAAAAGCTGTCCGTCAAGCTTCAAATCCAAAGTTTTTTTTTTTGGTGAAACAGGCATAGTTTTATTTATAACACAAAAATATTTACAAGCCTAGTTGTGATCGGTCACAAGCACAGTAGTAGGAGTAGGAGTCCTAGTTACATCCTGTATGGGACTAATATAATACACACTTGGGTGAACAGGTAAAGTGTTCACCCGCCTAACTAATAATACTCCATTCATATCGGTATACAAAATGTCACTGAGTGACTGTGGTGGAGTCCAAAACAACGTAGTAGTAGAGGTTGTACTAGGTAATCTTGCCAATCCGTTAGCTAGCCTATTCTGCTCCCTGAAAAAATGGTGCAACTGAGGATTATCCAGTGCGCCCAGGAGGTACCTGCAATCAGATATTAAAGTTGAGTCAGATATCAAAGTTGTATTAGGATATGTATTAGAATCAAATAGTCGGACTAATTGTTGAGAGTCTATCCCAATTTCCAGTGAAAAAAGGTTGTTCTGATAAGTAAGTTGGAGTCCTAATAACAGAGCGTGAGTTTCTCCTTCCAAGACATCTATAGCAGTGTAGGTTCCATGAAAGCCTAATACCCGTTCCCCCTTATAGTTCCTGAACACACCACCTAGGTCGAGTTGATGTTGATTTATAGATGAGATTTCAGAAGCACAATCGATATTAATCATGTAGTTTTCTTGCGTGGGTGGTTTCCACTTAGTATACATTGTAATCCTAGTTTTTCCAGGGCTTGTAGGGCTTGCCAGGAACCAAAATTCTTCGGCCATTTATGAAACGTCCTTTAGAGAAGGTTAAAAAGGAATGCCTTCAAAAATGAATTTATTTAGTGCAAGCCAGATATGCCAGATGCAAAAAGTCATGTATATCTTAGAGGGTGTGCGTAACCACATCCCTTCGAAGGGGTTTAAATGGAGGTGTATTAGATCATGCAACCATTGGGATGGGTGAGTATCAGCTGAGAGGAGAGTGCTCAGCTGATGCATGACACCTAACCAAGTTCATATTGGTGCAAACTTTGGACAAAGGACGAATAGGTGAGCATTTGTTTCTTTAACCATACTATTGCAAAGCCTACATATAGGAGAATCTACAACTTTAATGTGGTATAGCAAGCTAGAGTTAGTTATTCGTCCATGATTCAGGAACCACAATAATATTTTAATTTTGGAGGGACCCAAAGTTTCCAAATCCAAGTAAAGGAGATTGGGTCCTGAGGTATGAGGTTGTTCTGAGGATTTGCATCGTGTGCACTTTCTAGGGCTGTGCTACATGATTTTACAGAAAAATCCCAGTGGTAGTCAAGCCCCAAGTGATACGATCAAAGGAGCTGGTAAATCTGGGAAAGTATACTTGTAGAATTTGGGCGATCGTCGAGTCAGGAAATTGGATTGATAATATGGAGAAATCCCATGTGCCTTCCCTTCTTACATCTGAGATATGGTAGGACACCTCTCGACTCCGAAGAGGTCCATGGATTTGGTTGCGAATAAGAAAGATTGGCTTAACCGCTGCATCGTTAAAAAAACTAATGAACTGTTCGTTGGCATGTTGCCAACGGAGGCCTACCTGACAGTGGCTTCAGCCCATTTTTAGAGCTTTCCAGGTAGTTGAAGACGCTACAGAGGATGGGGCACGACACGAGTTGGGCGAGTAGTTACCTTTTAAGAGGCTAGCCCAGAGAGTAGTCGAGTGGAAAGCTCGCCAAGACGTACCTGCCAGGAGTGCATTATTTTTTATTTAAAGATCTTGAATACCCAATCCCCTAATTTCCTTGGGTTTTGTAAGAGTCGACTATTTCAGGAGGTGAATCTTCTTCCTGGTTGTGGTGGATCCCCAAAAGAAGTTTCGCTCACAACGTTCTAAGCATTTGATAATGTATCTTGGGATCTTGAGGAGTTGCATGAGGTGATTAGGGAGGTTGTTAAGGGTGGATTTGATTAAGGTAGCTCTACCCGCAGGAGATAGGAAAGTAGTTTTCCAGTTACTCAGACGCCTTCGGAAGTTGTCAATGAGAAATTGGTAATCAACTCTGGTTATTTTACTGTTTGAGATTGGGAAGCCCGAGTATTTCCCAAAAGATGAGCCTTCCAAGATATTTAAGGAGTTCACATCGTGATTTCTTTTGACAGTAGGAGTATTTTCGAAGAAAAAGATTTTGGATTTAAAGTAGTTAATTCTTTGACCCGAGACTGCTCCAAAGTGTGTCATAATGGTTTGGATTGTGTTTATAGTCTTATCATCTAATTCTCCACATAAAATAATGTTATCTATGAAAAGAAGGTGAGAGAGTTGAGTTCCTCATGAGGAGAGAGTAATGGGTTTTCATAAAAATTGGTCTTCTGTTGTGTCAATGCGGCGGGATAATATTTCCATGCATAGGATAAAGATATATGGCGATAGAGGGTCCCCCTGTTGAATGTCCCTAGTAGGGGGAAAGGAAGAGGTAGCAGTACCGTTGATTAAGATAGATATTGTAGGAGTACAAATACACGACATTATAAGTTTGATGATATTTGGAGGGAAGTTAAAGAACAGGAGGGTGTCGCATATAAAGGACCATTCAAGCCGGTCGAAAGCCTTTTCTAGGTCAATTTTTAACATCATGTAGTATTTTTTACCTTTGTTTTTTTTTAAGAAATGCAACAATTCATGGACAACTATTGCATTGTCTGAAGCCCTTCTTCCAACCAGGAAGCTAGATTGAGTTGACCCAATCAGGTCTTATAGGAAAGACTTGATTCTATTCACTAAAATTTTAGTAATTACCTTATAGATTGTATTGCAAAGGCTTATTGGCCGGAACTGAGTGATAGTTGCTGCAGTAGTAGATTTTTGTACTAAGCATATATAAGTCTGATTTACTCTTTCCAGGATGGTCCATTTGGTAAAGGCTAAGCAGAATTATTGTACTGAGCTCCCCACAATCGACCAATACTTTTGAAAGAAGAAAAGGTGCAACCCGTCTGGTCTCGGAGCGTTAAAAGGTTTGAAAGAATTAATGGTTGCCACAACTTTACTCGGGTGCGCGGGGAGCTTTAGATGGTCACGTGTCGACGAAGGAATGAAGCGGGTTGGAGCACGTAGGTACTTGTTAGAACAAACAGTAAGGTCGGACGTGTAGAGTTCATGGAAAAAATTTTAAATATATTTTTCCAGGTTTTGGTAACCCTCCACCCAGTTCCCTACCTCATCTCTAAATGCTACAATTTAGTTCTTACGCCTTTGATTCAGGACTGACAAATGAAAAAATTTTGCATTTGCGTCTCCCTCGTTAAGCCAAGACACTCTAGACTTAATTTTCCAAAATTCATGTTCAAGGAGGAGAAGATCTTTGTAGTCCTTAGTAAGTTGTATTTCTAGATTTTGTAAGAAAGAACTATTAGGGTAGAAAGGCGATTCCTGGATTCCTGCTAGCCTAGCAATGAGGTGTTTTTTCTTATGAAATATATTTCCAAACACATTATTGTTCCAATTTAGGATATCCTCTTGAAAACGAAGAATGGATGGTATAAGGATATTATTGGACGCATCCCAAGAGTGGGAGACTACAAGCTTAAATTGAGGGTGGGACATCCACATTGACTCTAACCAAAATGGTTTGTTAAGAATTATTTGTGAATTGGATAATTGAAGAAGTATAGGGCGGTGGTCTGAGTGGATGCGGGGCAGGTGCTTGACATGGGCTTCCAGGAAAGCTTGTACCCAAGCAGCATTACCATTAAATCTGTCAAGGCGCTCTAGGATCAAATGATTGTTATGCCTCTGATTCGTCCAAGTAAACTTGCTACCACTAAATCCTAAATCTATCATTTTACAGTAGTTAAGGCATTGTATGAATCTATCAGTCCTATTCATTCCAATAGTCTGCCCCCTAAATTACTCGGTTGATGCAGTAAATTCGTTAAAATCTCCACCCAGTAACCAAGGTCCCGAGAGACTATCCAACACCAGTTTAAGGTTTTCCCATAGGTTGACCCTGCTAGCCGTATTATTACAAGCATAAACAACAGAAAACAACCATTGAAAAAGTTAAGATATTACTTGAACCATGCAGTGAATCTCTTGATGTATTAGTGACACACTTGAGATATTGAGTAAGTCATCATGCCAGAGGAGTGCCATGCCTCCAGCTCATCCCTCAGCCGGGACTGCTAGGACATTAGAAAATCTAAACTCGTGCGGCAGAGTCTGGTGACTTGTTCTATGCATCTAAAGTAACACCACAAGAGTAGGCTTATGATTGGATATAAGTTCCTTAAAAGCTACCCTAAAATCCCTAGATATAGAGCCTCTACAGTTCCAGATTATAAAATTCATAGGCTTATAAAGACGGTACTGAGCATTAGCACGACATGCAAATTTAGAGTCCTGGTCCCTCTCTCTCAGAGAAAAACTCATTATCACAACATATTTCCCCACTATCGGGTTCATTGTGGGCCTTACATAAATCGAGCATTTGAACGTATTTTGGGGACAGTTTACGTTTATTTTTCTTGCATGGTTCTCTTTGAGCAGCAATACGCGTACCTGACCCAGGTGGGTAGAGGTCATAGTTCCCGCCTCTTGCATGTCATCGACTAAATCTATCGGCACAAAGATGGGGTCCTGTGCCGAAAACTGCTGCTCCACCGTTTGTTGAGGTGGTTCCACCACTACTATCGTGACATGCTTTTGAATCCATGGTATTACTTTCTCTTCTGGTGCAGGTTGTGGGTAGAAAGAGAGTCCCGACATCATTAGGCTATTGAGATTCAGCGGGTCGACATTCGAAGTCAAAGCCTCGAATGGGTTGGGAATGGGTTGTGGGTGCACAAACCAGTGGAATCTCCCGTAAGCTTCCAGTCCTAAGCTCATTCCTTCCGTCACTATTTGGGCAAGGTCCTTCGGATTCTGAACACGTATTACGCTCTCCTTCCCGTTGTTTTCCATTGTAAATGTGAGCATATAATCCGTCAGACCTATTTCCAACCATGACTAAGGTGGTAGGAGTGGGATAGGATTCATCAAAGAGTATACCGAACGTGGGTTTTCTGGGTTTGCCATTATTGTTTGCATTAACGATGGAAGAGGTGAGGTTAGATTGAGATGGATGTATAGTTCCTGGTAAGGAAAAATTGGGTGGGTCATCTATTATTTTATAATTTGTAGGTATGTTCGCAGTAGAGAGGGTTAAAGGGGTCACGTGGGTTATGGGGGTATGAAGGTCGGCGAGGGTTATGGGGTTAGAGGGATTAGTAGATAAACCTGTAAAAAAAATTTTATTATGGTTAGGATAATTCTTGGGATGGTAAATTGGAAGATTTGCATCCAAAATTTCGGCTGGCAAGGAGGAGCTGTTCATTCCGTCTATGTGGAGAGGTGGGAAATTGCCAGCATCGCTGATGTGGACGAAAAGAAAAGGTTTGGCAACTTCACTATTAAGGTTAGTTTGGTAATTTGGAGGGATTTGATTGACCTTAATTAAGTCTATGTTATCTTCATTGTTAGCGTTATTAGCTTCGTTGAGGGATAAAGACGATAAAGCCCTTTGATTAAAAAATTTAGGCGAGGATCTTTCAATCTGCGTGTTAGTATTAGGGCGATGGGTAGGCTTATAGACACGTAATTTTGTCCTTTCCCAAAAATATTTAATCATTTTTTATTTTATTTTATTTTTTTATTTTTATTTTTTATTTTTATTTTATTCACCTTACCATACTTTTGTTTAATTGATAATTTCTCCCCAAAAAAAGAACTAAAAATAATTAAATACATAGCATCTTTGTCACCTCACTATGCCACCTCAATACCTCACTTTCCATTTTTCATTGGATACAAGCAAAAGGCACACACCCTACTCATTTCCACACGCCACCCTCATCTTTCCACATGCCACACACTTATTTCCACAAGCCACCAATTATATGCTTCCACATAGGATAATAAATAAAGAAAAAGAAAAACCAAATAAAAAATATAAAAGAAAAATTCTAAAAGTGGAAAAGGGAGGCTCATTCTTTGATCATCATCTTCTCCAGAATAACGACAATCACCAAATCATCTTCTTCACAAGAAGAACAAAAAAAACGAGGGAGAGAAGAGAGAATCACGCAAGAGAGAAAAACAAATCGAGAGAGAAACAGTACCGTGAATAGTGCCATGAACAGTGTTGTGAATAGTACCATGAACAGTGTCAGTTTTTGGGTTCAATTGGATTTACGGAGCTTCAATTTTGGGTCTCAAATTTTTCAGTACTGAGTTGGAGTTCGTCATTGTTGAGGTCCTATTAGGAATTCTATAGTCCGGGCTTTCTTCATTTTATTATCAACGAAATTGATTCTTCAAAGGTCTATCTCTCCACTCTACTTTTTTATTATATCGAAGTTGGTTAATATCGTGATTTTGTGGTGTGGTTTTGAGTATTTCGAGCAAAATGTTAATTGTTGTTGTGGATATGAATGATTGATATGCTTAAATGTTTGAATCTTTGTTGGGGTATGTGTTGTTGGTTTCGAATTTTGAAAAGTGACTTGATAGTCGAACTGGTTTAATAATGTGGTTAAAAATAGATTTGGGCGGTGAAATTGAGAAATTGATAAAAAAAAGTTGAATTTAGATTAGCTTTGGTTTATTGTTGTTTTGTTTAATTCGTAATGAGCATGAATATTGTTGGAATGTGATAAAATTATGATATGTTGAAATGAATAGGCGAATGTTGGTTCGATTAGACAAAAATTTAGGAATAAGTTTTCTTGTTGAATGTTTGAATGTGGAGTTTGAGTTGAACGATTTGGTTTAGTTCTTGCATTTGGAAATTTATTCATTTAATCGGGGAATGACCTGCGATCACTTGTATTTATTCGCCGGGGAATGCCA
Source organism: Capsicum annuum (assembly GCF_002878395.1). Lineage (NCBI taxonomy): Eukaryota > Viridiplantae > Streptophyta > Magnoliopsida > Solanales > Solanaceae > Capsicum > Capsicum annuum. The sequence goes on from NW_025876565.1 coordinate 7,100, forward strand.
CGAAGTATTTTGTATTTGGAGAACGTCCCTGATGAAGGCCCGAGGCATTGGATAGCATAGGAGCGTAGTATAAAATTAGTGTAGGGTAGAATAGGATTTACATTTTCACATTCTTTTTCTATTTTGGACTGTATAATTGGACTGACAATTGTTTTGGATTTTTTTGTTTGATTGATCATTTTATTTGTGTTTGGTGTGGTTTATACATTCATAGTGTTCAAATTAGCCGATATACTCCACCAAGCGACCGTGGTAGAACCACGGGATCGAGGGGTGCCTAATACCTTTCCCTCGGTCAATAGAATTCCTTAGCCGAAATCTCTGTTCGTGGATCAGTTTTATAGAGTCAAAACTGATTTGAAAAAGGATATCCACGGGTGACTTGACACACCTGATTTATGCCAAGTGGCGACTCTGAGTTTTGAAACTAATGAATCCTTTTCGAAACAATTTTCATCTTTTGTCACTTTAATAATAAAGCCTTTTCAAACTTAAAATCTAATGTTTTGGGGAGTTAGAAAAAAGGGGTGTGACAGCTCTGACGACTCTACTGGGGACTTTTCAGAATTTGAGCTTATTTTGGAGTTGTATCGGTTTAGTTTGGCACTATAGGTGTATAGACATTTTGTTTGTGTTGTTTTGTGTTATTGTATTATCACTGTTGAGTTCCTACGTGTTCTTTGTTTATAGTTTTTATCTTATGTGTTACCTCTTTATATCTGGCATCATGTGCATAACTCGAGTCATTCTTTCTGTAATAAGTCCGTAGTACACGTGTTGTACACGACCTCTAGTTGAGTCACCCTTATTTTAGGAGGGGAGCCATCGGTGCTATGGAGTAGGTGGAAAGCAAAATAGCCATTATCGACCAAACACTCTCCCAAATAGCCTTGATAGTGAACTCCAACGTAGGTCAGCCTTTAGGTCATGCTTATAAGCATCATATTGAAGACCTAGCAGGGCCCACTTGGTCCTTTATAGGAAACTCACCTCTAAAGCATCCCTACGTGCTAAATATTGCATTTTTGAGGGTAACAAGGTCATTTGACAGACTGATTTGGGGAAAAGCATGAGTTAGAAGCAACGTGTGTAGGAAGGAAATTGTTGAAAAAGGTAAGAAAAAAAGAGTGAAAAAAAGAGATTTGGTAGTTTTTAGGGTTCTTTATGGCTTTTGTTTTTCACAATTCAAAAATTCAAAAAAAAATTTTTTTTTACTTTTGCACTCATTGCCCAAAAAATCAAAAACGTTAAAAGATTTTCCTTTTATTTCTTAAGTAAGTGTTCACAATTCGAAAACTCCAAAAGTATTTTTTCCTTTCAATAGGTGCTTTGTACATTTTTATATAACGAAAATATTAAAAAGATTTTTTCTTTCATAGTTGTTGGTGTTAGTTTCTAATTAAAAATCCAAAAAGATTTTATTCGTCTGTCTTTAGTCGTGTCTCTCAATTCAAGGTTTAGTTTATCATTTAATCCTTAATTGTCCAATTTGGACGAACTATGAATACTTGATTCCCTCCCCTTGGGGCGGGATACGTAGGCAACCCTCGGTGGGTCCGATAATCTTTATTTTTGGCCTTTGTCTTAGTCTTAGCATAGGTTTTTTTTCCCGTAATCTAGTATTTTTAGTTGTCCTAGCCAAGTAGGCTGATTTTATTCAGTGGTACTCTTCTGCGATTTGGAGTCATAAAGTGGCATGTCCCTTACATGTCCGCGTCAAAGTCCCAAGGGTTGGGAATCTTTTGCTTCTATCGAAATTTTGAAATAACGTCTTATGTGTTATTACAGGATGGATTTTTCCATCAAGTCTAGAGTCCTGATGGTTGTCAAGGTGCCCAAAAAGTTAATCAAGTGGTGGGGTATGTTTAACTATGTTGACCAACAGAAACTGATTAAAATATTAGGTGATCTTTTAGAACTTCTGTATATTACCCCTCGTCCATATCTAATAGAGGCTATGTTGACCTTTAGGGATCCAAGTAGTTTTGTGTTCAGGTTTGGAAAGTGTGAAATTACTCCTACTTTGGCAGAAATATCTGGTCTGTTGCATTTGCCCTATATCGATAAAGGTATGATTAGAGCTTGAAATCATACTGACACAAAGTTTTTGCAGTTTTATGGGTTAAAAAGTAAAGATATGTATTTGGGTTGTTTGAAAGATTCGTGGATTTCCTTAGATTTTTTGTTCGCTAGATTCGGGCCCTCAGAAGGTTTTGATTGCTTTTGGGATGAATTTCATATGAGTAAGGAGAAGTGGAAGAGAAAGCGTCTTGAAGTCTTCACCCTCGCTTTGTTAGGTACTTTAGTGTTTCCACTAGAAGAAAGACGCATCAATACACGTTTGCAATCTATAGTGATGGCTTTATTTCATAAGGAACAAGGGGACAAGGTTACTATCATACCTATGATCTTAACAGAAATATATGAGGCTTTAACTGAAGTGAAGGGAGGGATGAAATTTTTTGAGAGAAGTAACCTAATGTTGCAACTATAGCTGATGGAGAATTTGCATGCACTTTCTCTAATTAGACCGGATGTGATTGACCGTTGTATGCCCAATCGAG
>NW_025876566.1:0-1667 GCF_002878395.1 Capsicum annuum
ATGTTCAAGACCCTCCTGAAAAATAGGATTTTACTTTCTGTTTAGGACCCTCCTTAAAAAATGGGACTTTACTTTACGTTCAAAACTCTCCTAAAGAATGAAATTTTACTTTCTATTTAAGACCCTTCTAAACAATGGGAATTTACTTTCTATTCAGGACCCTCCTGAAAAATGATACTTTACTTTATATTCAGGACCTTCCTGGAAAATGAAATTTTACTTTCTGTTCAGGACCATCCTAGAAAATGAAACTTTACTTTTGTTTAGGATCCTTTTGAAAATGAGAATTTACTTTTTGTTCAGGACTATCCTGAAGAATGGAATTTTACTTTATGTTCAGGACCCTCCTTAATAATGGGACTTTACTTTCTATTCAGGACCCTCCTTAAAGATGAAACTTTACTTTATGTTCAGGACCCTCCTAAAAATGAGATTTTACTTTAGTTTTTGGACCCTCCTAGAAAATGGGACTTTACTTTATGTTCAGGACCCTCCTGAAAAAATGGAAATTTACTTTATGTTCAGGAGTCTCCTGAAGAATGGAATTTTACTTTCTATTCAACACCCTCCTGAACTATGGGAATTTACATTCTGTATAGGACCCTCCTGAAAAATGGGAATTTACTTTCTGCTCAGGACCCTCCTAAAAATTAGAAATTTACTTTAAGTACAGGACCCTTCAGAAAAATGGAAATTTAGTTTCTGTTCAGGAACCTCTTGAAAAATGGGATTTTACTTTCTGTCCAGGACCCTTCTGCAAAATGGCACTTTACTCTTAGGACCCTCCTGAACAATAGAATTTTACTTTCTGTTCAGGACCCTCCTGGAAAATGGGATATTACTTTATGTTCAGCACCCTCCTAAAAAATGGGATTTAACATTCTCTTAGGACCCTCCTGAAAATGGAATTTTACTTTATGTTCAGGACCTTCCTATAAAATAGGAATTTACTTTCTATTCAGGACCCTCCTGAAAAAGGGTATTTTACTTTCTGTTCAGGACCTTCCTGTAAAATGAAAGTTTACTTTCTATTCAGAACCCTCCTAGAAAATGAAACTTTACTTTTGTTTAGGGTCCTTCTGAAAAATGAGAATTTACTTTTCGTTCAGGACCGTCCTGAAAATGGAATTTTACTTTATGTTCAAGAACCTCCTGAAAATAGGATTTTACTTCCTGTTCAGGACCATCCATAAAAAATGGGACTTTACTTTATGTTCAGAACTCTCCTAAAGAATGGAATTTTACTTTCTGTTCAAGACCCTCCTGAACAATAGGAATTTACTTTCTATTCAGGACCCTCCTGAAAAATAGTACTTTACTTTCTGTTGAGATCCTTTCTGGAAAATGAAATTTTACTTTCTATTCAGGACCCTTCTGGAAAATGAAACTTTACTTTTGAGTAGCATCTTTCTGACTATAAGAATTTAATTTTCGTTCAGGACCCTCTTGAAAAATGGAATTTTAGTTATGTTCAAGACCCTCCTGAAAAATAGGATTTTACTTTCTATTCAGGACCCTCCTGAATAATATGACTTAACTTTATGTCCACGAATCTCATATTCAGGACCCTCCTTAATAATTGGACTTTACTTTCTATTCAGGACCCTCCTGAAAAATGGGACATTACTTTATGTTCTGGACGCTCCTGAAAATGAGATTTTACTTTC
>NW_025876567.1:0-2097 GCF_002878395.1 Capsicum annuum
CAAGACTGCAACTTATGGCATAGAAGGCTTGGGCACCCTTCTTCTCAGGCTTTGAAATCACTTTATCTAATAAGACACAAAACAGACTTAGAGGTTCAAAATAAATGCCATGTCTATCCGCTAGATAAACAAACTAGAATACCATTTCCTGTTAGTGATTCTAGAGCTGTGAAACCTTTTGATGTAGTATATATGGATCTTTGGGGGCCTTACAAAGTCCCTACTTTTGATAAGAAACACTACTTTCTGGATTTAGTAGATGATCATAGTAGGTATACTTGGCTTCACTTGTTACAGTTCAAATTTGAATGTATTGTGGCTATTAAAAACTTCTTGAATTTAATAAGAAATTAATTTGGTGCTCAAATAAAAGTTCTCAGATCTAATAATGGAACAAAATTTATAAACTCATAATGTAGAGAGCTATTTCAATACTTGGGTGTATTTCCTCAAAGTAGCTAGCCCTACACACCACAGCAGAGTGGGATTATTAAAAGAAAGCACAGGTAAATACTAAATATTGCTAGAGCTATTAGGTTTCAGTCTCAGATGCCTACCAAGTTTTGGGGACTGAATGTCAAGGCTGTGATTTATCTTATGAATAGGTTACCTGCTTCATCTATTAGAAGTAAGAGTCCTCATGAGGTGCTATTTTGTAAAATTCCCTCACTGACACATCTCAGAGTTATTGGCTGCAAGTGTTATGCCTCAGTACTACCCAGAGGAGATAGGTTTGCAGAAAAAGCCAAGCCTGCAGTACTTATGGGATATTCCACTTCTCAAAAAGTCTATTTGATAATGGAATTTCGTACTAACAAACTATTTGTCACAAGAGATGTTGTGTTTCAAGAACACTTGTTCCCTTTTGCAGACAAGACTACTTCAGAGTTGTCTACTGACTTTCTCACAATAAGTGAGAATAAATGTATAGATGCAGACATGGATGATCATGTAGATTCACCTGTTATACCAGAGTCTTGTCACCAGATTTCTATGTCTTCAGATAAGAATATGAATATTTCCAATGTTCCAGCTAGCATACTAGATGATGTTCCCTCCAACTCATCAAATGCTACTGCATCATCCTCACAACCTGAAGTACCTGTTGTATCTTCTCTAAGAAAATCAATCAAAGTACACAAGCAACCTGCTTGGATGATGGACTATGCAACACCAACAAAGGGAAAAGGAACAAGATATCCCTTAGCCAATTATTTGTCTTATGCTAGGACTAGTCTTAGTTATCAGTACTTTGTGTCCAATTTGTCAGTATTCGTTGAACCTCACTCATATAATCAAGCAGTTAAGGATGAAAGATGGATTAAATCTATGAAAGCAGAGGTGAAGGCACTTAAATATAATCATACTTGGGAGGTTGTTGAGTTACCACAAGACAAAAATATCATAGGGTCAAGATGGGTATACAAGATCAAGTATAAGGCCAATGAAGAGGTTGAAAGATTTAAAGCCAGACTAGTAGCTAAAGGATATAGTCAGCTAGAAGGGTTGGACTATCATAATGCTTTCTCACCAGTAGCAAAGATGGTTACTGTAAGAAGTGTCATTGCTCTGGTAGTTTCAAAAGGTTGGTGCATGTACCAGATGGACGTCTACAATGCTTTTTTGCAAGGTGAATTAGATGAGGAAGTGTATATGGAATTACCAGATGGATTCAAAAAATAAAAGACACACAAGGTTTGCAAATTAGTGAAGTCCTTATATGGACTTAAACAAGCTTCCAGGCAGTGGAACATTAAGCTTACTGCTGCACTACTTAAAGATGGTTTCTCTCAAAGAACATATGATTACTCACTTTTCACCTTGAAGAGATCAGAAGGAATAGTGGTGATATTGGTATATGTAGATGATCTTCTTGCTACAGGAAACAATGATGCCATGATAAATGAGGCAAAGGAAATACTACATCAGTAGTTCAAACTCAAAGATATTGCAGAACTAAAGTATTTTCTAGGCATTGAAGTGTTGAGATCTACAAAAGGAGTTATATTAAACTAAAGGAAGTACATTTTGGAGCTCATTGCTGGCACAGGACTTGCTGGTGCAAAACCATCCCTTACTCCAATGGAAACCAATGCC
>NW_025876568.1:0-2321 GCF_002878395.1 Capsicum annuum
AAGGTGGGTTCTATGGGGTTACGGACGAATTTTGTGGATGGTAGACGTTTGGATTATTTTCACGATTAGTATTTTGGACAAATGGAGGAGCAGAGCTGGATGATACGTTATTCGGCTGATCCCCGAGAATGGGTGTGCTGAGGGGAGGAATTTACAGTGGAGTCCCGTGTCCTCCCGGAGCAGGAGCATTGACAGTGATGGCCAAGTTAGCCAAATCCCGAGTGCGATTTATTTCTTCCTGAAGCATTTCTAACTTTCTTGCAAGTTCCGCAATCATCTCATTCTGTTTCGCTATCACATTATCCCGGATAGTCAGTGCGCTTTCTTCGTCATTTCCCGTCATTTTTGAATGATGGGCAGAGGATGGGATTTTGTGCGCTTTCGATCGGGTTAAGTGGGGATGTTCTGCCAGCTTATATCAACATGGAGTAATTGCTATTATCTGTAAAGTAAAACAACTCAAAGACAGATGTGTTAATTTCCGTATGTGATAAGTAATGCAAAATATTTGACAGAAAATAACCATATAGAATTGTTTGAGTCCTAGACAAATTCATCCATAGGAGCATAGCAGATAAACTTGCCTTTGATCCAAACAAACACCATAAGTACACAAAATATTATAATAATGCGTATCCTAACTGGGGTGACCCTTTTTGAGCCAAGGGTTCAAGCCTAACGATTTTTAAAGAAAGTATATGCTTCCCTAAAGTCAATCTATTATACCCCACCTTATATAGATACGAAACGGGCATAAATGCGTACAAATGATAACAAAAGAGGGATACAATCTTTGGAGAAAAAGGGAAATAACATGAAAAAGGATAAGTTCCCGCACAGGGGAGAATAGAAAAACTAGCTACTGGAGGCTCCTTCATCTGCCTTTGCCTTCTTAGCTTTGTCCACTTCTCATATTGGTGACATCCGTCGGCGCTCAAATTGTGTCTTAGATGCAACCTCCCAAATCGATCAACTTCTTGCTTAACTTGCTTCAGTTCTTCTTACGAAAGTAAGCAAATCAAGCTTTTTCCCGACCCCCAAAGGATAATGGATTGAATTGGACAGGCATACATTTTCTTCAACACATAAATATGGTTCGTCTATAATAGACTCGGGGTCAATAGACGTAGGGCAGGTATTCTAATGGGCCCAATACCCCGCTCGGATATTGGGTCGTCCTAGGCACATGCCTAAAATAAGGTTTTGGTTTCGTTCTATCCTCGGTGTCTAGAGTAGGCTTGGACACTGGTTCTCAAGCGGACAACTTGAGTTTGAAAATACGAACAGAGTCAGACGACTCACATGCTGATAAGCTATACGTATTTCCAACACATTTTGGAATTGAACAACAAGGGCCGGGACATCCACGAAACCCCAAAACAGTTTATAAGATGCAGAAATATGCCATGAGATGCGATAATTAAACTTTACATAATCGGAACACATAAATAGCTAATCAAAAGACGAAATCAATCATTTGGTTAGAACCTAGTTAAAGATCCCCAGCAGAGTCGCCATTTCTATTTTGCGGAGAAATTTTGACTTTTGAAGAGAGTCGCCACTTAATTTTGAAAAGGAATTAAGAAACCTTTATAAAAGTTACTTCAAACGATTCAAAATACAAAAATCGTTTTAAGTTAGAGATTCTAGATAAGTGGTTCCTATTAACATTTTAGGAAGGTGTTAGGCACCTAAAACATCTGCTAACTTGCGGTTATCCGGACTGTTTGAAAATCGTCTTTTGATTAACTTCGAAAAGATTAATTTGTTGAAATAGTGATTTGATTTGTTTTCAAAAAAAAGACTTGTGTAAAATAGATTTAGGCGACTTAGTAGGGATTTTAACTAAGTCTAAACAAAACTAATAAACAAATAAACACATAAAAGGGGAAGGGAGGAGAAAGTAAAGGATTTAGGCCATTGGGCCCAAATCAACAAGACCTGTCAAGTCTAGTTGGGCTTCCGACCCATTTCACCTGTCCTAAACTATTTTTAGAGCCTTTGGCTCGAGTCTTGCTCCACTTGTATTAAATACAACTTTGGCTTCGAGGCCGAAATGAATGAATGAATGAATAAATGACTAAATGAATAAATAAAAAGAAGACAATAATAAAAATTGAGACTTTTCAAGTCTCTTAGTGACCTCATCAATGGGTTTTGAACCATTTTCCTTCTTCGTCTATCTCCTAGCACCTGCAATCTATGTAGTGGACCTTGGATTTAAACTTCGAACTTGACTCGAAGGGATGAGGCTCATTTACCCATTATGAAATGCAAGAGGAGAGGAGTCCATTTGGACTCGAGATATTTTTTTGCATGCA
>NW_025876569.1:0-2062 GCF_002878395.1 Capsicum annuum
ATGTTTATAAGAAGACCACATTGTATCTTGTGTTGGTGGGGTAAGTGGAGAAAATAATCTCATTATTATAAAAAATTGATGAAGGTAAGTGCCATGAAGGTCTAAAAAGAAAAAGCATTAAACGCTTGTCTGCCACAAAGTCCAAACGGTTACACTTGTAGAATTAATAATTATGTTTACATTAATTTAATTAGAAAGCTAATCACAATTTCTCACAAGAAATAAACTTTTTTTCATCTAATTTTAATTTGATACTTTTTTTTTATTTCTCTGTTCGTTCCTTGAAGTATTTTCCTCTTAGTTTAAGTTCTTGGATGATATAATCCATCTAATCAAAAGGAAGGAAGTATAGACAGTCCAGCAGGCGTATAAGGATGAAGTGAAGCTGCGGTATTAACGTGCAACACACGTTTGTAGAAAATAGTCCATACAAATAGCGTGATATGTTTAGAACTACAAGAAAAAAGAAAACAGGAATGAATAATACTCTGCTTAATTAATATTACTTTTGTCGTTTCCACAAACACAGAGTATGGAGGAATGATATATGACATCAAATAAGAAAATAATTTCAGTACTAAATTAATTATAGAAAAAAATGATGCATAGAATTCTAAAAATTCCAGAAAGCAAAAGCATAAATTAATTTCAATGGGGCCTCACTTGTCTGCCCTAAAAAAAAGTTCATCAAAATTTCAAGACACTGTTCACTTTATATTATTTCCTTATTTGATTAATGTTGTTTGACACCATTTTCTTATTATTCCGTCCAGTAAATACTAACATTCTTATAATTTCTTAATTAAAAGCTTTTTGATATGTTTACAATACAAGTGTCAAAAAATATTTTTGTTCTTTTCTTAAGCTTTATGAAAGTCAAACTATAACAAGCAAAATGAAACACAGAGAGTACTTATTTGACCATGTACACTTGAGGATTATTTTGATTTAGGGATGGCAAGGTGTGTGGTGCGGTTGTGGGGCAAATCTGCAACCCACCCGCATCAATTCTAAAAAAAAATATTTCAACCCGCCCCACATAACCCTAAATTCGCACCCCCAGCATAGACAAAAACCCGCCCCACATAACTTTAAGCCCACACCGTCCATCATAGCCTAAAACCCACCCACCCCGTTTACCACCCCTAAATTTGAACTTACAACCAAAGACAAGAAACCATTTTTTCTTTTTTTTTTTTGGAATTTTCTTGAAGCATGAAGAACACAAAAAAAAACTGAAGAAGGAAGGATAAAAAGTCAAACCAGAAAACATTTTTACAGATATAAATAAAGTCATTGTTTTCCATGAAAATTTTCTTTAGTGTAACTTTGAATTTACTCTCAGAATTGAGGTGTGTTTTAATACAAAGATATCTTTCATAATAATGAACTATATAATATATACTAGATTTTTTTGAGATAACCATCTAGTATCATTTCGAACTATGATCAAAGTTGCTACGATGGTCCTATTACCTCCTGAACTCAATTTTAACATATTTTTATCGCCCTTTTGGACTGACGTAGAGCCTTTATTACATAAAATAGAGCGCACGTTAAAAGTGTCATGTCAGCTAAAAAGATTGACAAAAAATGTCAGGTCAGATAAAAGGATGATAAAATATGCTAAAATTTAGTTCGGGGGTAATAGGATCCGGATGAAGTTGGAGTGTGTTGTAGAAAATTTGGTCATAGTTCAGGGGTACTAAATTCTTTACTCTTTTTTTTTTTTGTGTTGTGTTTGGCCATAAAATTAAGAAATTTTTCAGTAATTTAAAAAATATCAAAATACTATTTTCACTTCAAATTACTCACAATAATTAAAACATAACTCCAATTTATATTTGTTTTCTCCTTGTGACCTTTTATTGTTACTAATCGTCTTCTTCCACAGTTCCTTTTATTATCCATAGAGTAGTATGTTTTTGTATTGTTATTCTATGCACAAGGATAATATTGTGAAAGTAATCTATCTATTGGATCAAAAAGGTTTTGTCAGATTTTTAATGTCCTTTTATTCAACTTTCACAATCTACTTCAGAAGATATCAGTGTATCATTTT
>NW_025876570.1:0-1529 GCF_002878395.1 Capsicum annuum
GGGACAATCTAACGAACCATCTTTGTATGAAAAATTACAATGGATTGAAGCCCATGAAGGGGATATAAAAGATGCTGTGAGGAACACAATAAATTGTTGGTGCATGCATTTTGATGAGAATTATGAAACGGAATTAGTACAGACTTTAACTAAGCAAGCTAGGAGAGAATTCATGTCGCTGCCTGCAGTAAGATCAATAATGCAGTCTTTGTAAAGTGTTCATCTTCCAGAAAATGAATGGACAGCTGAGTGTGTGATATGTAAGGAGAGTTACTCACCTAGATCATAACAATACAGCTTGCCTTGCAGCCACAGTTTCCATTATGGCTGCATCGAGACTTGACTTCTTAAAAACACAAATTGTCCCATGTGTCGTTACAAGTTGCCACCAATGGAGTCCAAATAGAAGTGATCTCTTTCTAGTAATTAAAATGTATTTTAAGATAGGTTAATTCTGTCAAAAATTTATCTTTTCTCTTATGGTAAAACAATTCTAGTTATTGAATTTATTAATAGAATCTTGGCACCTTTTTACTCAAAAATCACACTAGCATATACTCACCATATATCATCGTCATCCGAATAACAGGGGGAGGACAAAAAATAAAATAACAGAAAGGAACCTATTAAAGATTCCACACACACCGAGCACAAAATCTCTGAATTCACAGTAGAGCACACACACCTCAGGCCATGCACACTCACCATCGAACATGGTACACACCTAGATTGAAAAATCAGAAGAAAAGCAAAAAATAAAATAAAATGGAGCGATTGTGAGAGAAAACTGAATGATAGGGAGATAAAGATAGAGATCGAAGTAAACAGTGAATTGAGGGAGAAGTGATTGGTGAACGTGAGAGAGAGGAGAAAGAGGGAAAACAACCCTTGGTTTGATTTTCCGGCGACGTACTCACTGGATTCACTATCGGAAATACACTGCCAACCACCCTCATCCCTGTTTTTGGCTGATTCTACCGGAAAACCCCTCCGTCCAACTGTCCAGGTCAGTTTCGATGAAATAGTTCAAAAAGAAACCAACCAAAACCACTGATGTAGACTCGTTCCCGTCCATTTCCACCGGAAAACGACCACGATAGCGAAACGCTCGTTCGGGTTGCTCGGAGATTAGTTTAGTGTTGGGTTTTATTCAATTCGCGAGTTCGGAGTCGAGACTTTGTCGTTCGAGGTATTCCGGTCGAAGCTCTAATCAAATTTTTGACGGATTGAAATAAAAATCGAGGTCCAATTCTATTCTCTCTCTTTTATTTCATTATTTTGTCATATTTGATACATTGAATTAAATGTTTGATGTTGAGTTCTCCGTTGGTGATGGATAGGTGCTTGTGTTGATGCGTTGTTCATTTACTTGGACTATATGATGAAATGGTACCTCGTTTGAGAATTATAATGGATTGTTTTGGGGCGGGAATTGTAAAAATCGATAAAAAGTGAATATTGTCGTATTTTCATTCATTGTTGATGTTTAATGTGTTAGTATCATGCTTTAAGTCGAAACAGGTAGGCAA
>NW_025876571.1:0-4993 GCF_002878395.1 Capsicum annuum
CATCGTGGTGATGTCTAAATCAATAATGGTCTAATTCTAGTGAGTCACCGTGATTCCACCATGTCATGGTGTCTATCGCGATGACTCACTAGAATTAGACCATTATTGATTTAGACATCACCACGATGCGGTGTAATTGCAGTTATACTCTGGAAATTAACTAATGCCTTTTTGACCCTCATCGTGACATGATGAATCTCTCATCACTGAATCCACCTTGATGCGGTATAATCACAGTGACTTGTTGTCTTGGAAATCAAAATATGGTCCAACCATAATCGGAAAAATCCAAAACTTACCTAAGATATTTTACTTACATCCCTGAACCTGAAAAACCTCAAAAATCATCATCTTATAGCCCAGAAGGTCAACTTAAAATCCTTCAAGTTAAGAGAGTCAAAAGTGACTAAGTCCTTCCATACTTCGTATTATTTTCAGGTTCTGTTTTTTTTTTTTTTTTTTTTTTTTTTTTTTTTTTTTTTTTTTGTATGGGGTATTATGCAAATTCACCAACCACATGCATAAGGAAATTAGTCAACTAGCATCTTGGAAGAGTTAGTAAAGCAGATTCTAGCTAATCAAACACAATTGGCTGCAGATGTAAAGAAAAGCAAGCGGATATAAGAAGCTTAGAGTTGTAGTTGGTCCATTTATCATAGACACTAAATACCAAGACGCTCGGTACTTTTCTAGGGGATACAAAAAATCCAAAAAATGTTATAGAAATTACTTTGAGGAGTGGTAAAGAGATTCATAGAGAACCTTCAACTAAGGAGGTAGATGATGATTCGAGTCCTAAAAAGGTGAATAACCAAGTTTCTAAAAAGCCGAGGAAGTCTGAGTACTTGAAAGAAATTTTTTTTGAATAAGTGAAGAATCTCCCGCAACTGCATTTCCTACAGAAGTATATAAAGGCAAAGGATGATGTGTACTACAAGAAGTTCTTTGACCCATTTAGAGAACTACATATTAACCTTCATATTTTAGATGTTTTGCAGGGAATTCCCAAGTATGATAACTACTTAAGGTATGTGGTGTCTAATAAAGTTATGTTCAAGGATGTAGAGGTGGTATCATTCACTGAGGAGAGTAGTTTTGTGGTTACTCAAAAGTTGCCAAAAAAGCTTAAAGATCTTAGGAAGCTCACTCTTCCAATTTAGATTGGTAACAGCGAGGTAGTGCAGGCACTTAGCGATTTAGGGGAAAGTTTCATCTTGATGCCCTTATCTTTGTTCAACACATTGGACTTGGGAAAGTCTAGACCTAGCTCGGTACTACTGCAACTAGGAAACGGGACGATATCCTATCCTAAAGGAGTAATAAAGGATGTCCTCATAAAGGTTGGTAAAATTATTCTTCTTGTTAACTTTATTATTCTAGATTTTCAAGCAGACGAATGGGTAACAATTATCTTGGGTTATCTATTTTTAGCAATAGGAGGAGCATTAATTGATGTAAGAGAGAGATACTTACAATGAGGTTGGAGGATGAGGAGGCTTTTTTTAAAGTGTACAAACTGCTTAACACACTATCGACTATAAAGACTTATGCATAATTATAGTTATTGAAGGGGATAAGTATGGGGTCATGGAGTCTATTCAACAAAAGACCTCTTCAGATACCCTTATTGGGTACCCTAAGCCACAACCACCCAATCCTTATATGATGGAGATTGACGATCCATAAAAGGCTAAATTTGATAAAGTTATTGACCATGAGAGTTTACTCTTAAGAGGTCAGAAATAAATAAGAAGATGGCCTCCAAGTGTGAGGAAAAGAATAAAAGAATTGGCTTAAGTTGAGTTGGGTTGTGCTGCGAAACTAAATCAGGCGCTGCTTGGGAGGCAACCTATGTTAAGTGGGTATATTTTATTATCAGTTTTGTTAGTTTTTACTTTACATAGTTTTTGTTTTTGTTGAGTTATAAGTTGATGGAAAGTCTGAGTCCTAGAAAAATTGAGCTAAGAATTATGGCGAAGACTGAGTGTGGGGTCCCCTGACCCTCTTGATGTATGAAGATGCTACTAGCTAGTCCTAGAGGCCTCGGAGAGTATTCTATCTTGACTTTTAAAGAATACTTTGGGGACAAAGTAGATTTTTAAGTGTGGGATTGGGAATTTCCTATTTTTAGGGTAAATTTAAATTTTTTGTGTTAGGAATAAGTGTGATATTCGTGTGGGTGATATATTTGAATGTACGATACAAGTGTTTTGGTTTAAAATACATGTTGACTATGTGAATTACTACTTTTGAGACTCCTAGTTTCATGTTTATGACTTGTTGTCTTAAATTTTAATTCATGTGATTGTTTAGTTAAGAGTCCATGATGATCCTAATTGAAGTTGAACATGTGCCATATGCTTTTAAGGTATTTGTATATTCCTTATTACATATGATGTCTAGACCTTATCTAGTGTGTGTACAAAGAAAATAGAGTGTGGGTTTAGGAGATGACATAGGCATTTCTTTGACAACCTTGTTTTATACCTTCTATTTGACCTACCCTTGTACGTAATCTTAGTAATCCCCATTAAGCCTTTATCTTTTTCTTTTGTAGCCTCATATGTAGCCTAATACCTTCTTTAATAGATTTGTATTTAATCTGAAGCTCCTAGGTGCTTTAATAAAAAATTAATAGTGTAAGGAGTTTAAGAAATAAGAGGAGGAAAGATGAAATTGAAGCCCCAAAGTGATAGTTATTGGTGTTCAAAATAATTGTTATGTGTTGTGGTGGGGAGTTGATTAATGAAAAGAATAGAAATTTTTTCAAATTGAATGAGTTGTGCATAGGATACTCCCACCATAGTGTATGTAAATGAGCTTAATAAGATGGGGTAGAAAACAAAAGAATGGGGTAAAAAAATGGTGTAGTTTGGTTGCTGGAGATTGGTTTGAACTATATAATGTGATGAATTAAAGCGCTTAGGGAAGATAGTCACTATTAATCCAAAATAGTTTTTAGCCATCCCTTAGCTTACATTACAATCCGAAAAGAACTATTTGACCCTAAGCTTCACATTTTTATATTAGTGGAGCACTACACTAAGGGCAAACCTATTGTTCATTATGAGTAATTTGTGAATTCCTTATGTGAAGGAGTGAAATTTTATTCTTGTACCCACCATGTTATAAAATGCTTTTATGTGAGTGATTATGGGTAACTCTCTTGTTGTAAGGGCACATGTTTGATGAATGTGGGTAATTTGTATGATGTCTTTTCTTGGGCAATATGCATAAATTTTCCATGTGGTGAGTCAATTCTTGAGGATAGGATGTTTTGGAGTAATATTCTTGAGCTTTCAATTGTGTACAGAACATGCTTCATGTAGAAACTTGCATTCTGTGTAGTCATTGTTGTAATAGCTTCAATGTCTTTCATGTTGTCTTAGTGTAGAGTCTTGTTATCTGATGATGCTTGAGTTAAGAGTTGTTCAAGGATGAACTAGGCTTTAAGTGTGGGGTGGTGATGTTGGATGTATCTATGCACTCTAGTGTTCCCATTCTAGCCCATTTAGCCTTTTTTTTAGGATAACTTATGTGCTTTATGTGTGATGGTGATACAAATAAGCATTTAAGTGTTCAATAATATGATTACAATGGTTAAAAGTGTTTTCAAGTAAGTGTACATAAATGAGTCATTTAGAGTTCAATCGAGGAAACTAGTGTTACTAGCTTGAGGTAGGTGCTTGTCTAGTCTATCTCGATGGATTCTAGTGTGTTAAATACGTTCCAAATGGTTTACTTGTATGCTTATAAGTGGAAAAACTTTTTTATAATGTTCAATGGTAAATGGAGTCTGGTCAAGAGTTTGAACAATAAGTTGAAGATCAATGTGAACTAGCCTAGTTTTAGCTTGTGTTATGAGTTCATCGTTCTTGATATTGTGTTGTTTTGATCTCTAATCTGTTGAGTAAATTGATGTAGGATCTTTTGTGAGTTTATTATGGTGATATATTGATGAAATACAAACTTAGAATCAAAGGAAAACAACGCCAAAAGACAAGGGATGGAAGAGGAAAGCAAAATACTTAGCCTAGTTTTTGGATGCAATTTTCAGTGAGTCAACATGAAATAGGTATAATGCATTTCTCTACCAATGAGATTACCAACATGGAGTGTTGGTTATTAAATAAAATAAGTGACTTGGCTTGTTTTTTATTCCATGATATAAGTGAGGCGGCGCATCACATATTCCCTACATGGCCAAATGTGAAATTTTCCTCCTACACAGCTAAGGCTTGGCACTTTACTATAAATACAATACATTGTACAGGTTATGCGAAATCTTGAATGTCTTGGACAATTGAAAGGTTTACAGAAACTTTTTTTTAGGTTTTTCATTCTTTAATTTATCTTTTTATATATTTTTGATCATTCATACAATTATTTGGATGAAGATTATGACTATGAGTGGCTAAACACTCCCTTTCTGAGGTTAAAGCAAAGAACATGACTACTATTGTTTTTGAATTGATTTAGTTTAATTATACTATCATATTTGGTTACTTGTTTATCCTTGTTTTAATTATTTTAAGGATTGATCACCCTTAGAATACATATATTTTAAACCTTGTGATCTCGAGAGAGGGAATAGGAAGATAGAATGTGGGGATAAATAAAGTGGGGTTCTTATTCTTTTATGAAATAAGGAATTCAAATTAGCATCTTGGACAATGATGTAACTACAACCCTTAATTGATTTATATGTATGATGATAGCTTAAAGAACTTAATTGGATTATTACATTCCCGCTCAATGATGTAGTTGTAATCTCCAAATTAGGTAAACTATTAGAGGTCGGGATGCCATGATCATTCAGTTAACCCTACGACCGAACAACCAAGATAAGCAAGTTAACGAATGAAGTTCTATAACATAGTATAACTATTTGAAGCTCTTTAACCCTAGGCTTTAATCCATTGACTATCTCAAGTATTTTACTTTACGCACTATTTATTTTATGTTTTGTTTTGCGAATTTCCAAACTCTTTTC
>NW_025876572.1:0-1658 GCF_002878395.1 Capsicum annuum
AAATATTTCTGAACACTGAATCAAATAAAAACGAAGTTGAAAGAAAACGAACCAAACTGAAATAGTTCGATTCGGTGTTCGATGTCTACTTTTTAAAATTGTAAATTAAAGAATTGAATTGAAATTTGATAAAATCGAATCAAAGAACAGAATGTGCACTTCTAATCAATGCCTTAACAACTTAAATCGACTAATATGAATGAGAAATAATTCTTTTTTAAAAAAACATACCTTTAAATCCTCTCGTAATCGGCACGAAGTCTCAACCACACACTCACATAATTTTTCTTTACCTGCACATCATGCGAATGTCAACAATTCAAATTACAAGAAATCATACGATAAAAAAACATTAATAAAAGGTGCATAATATTTAATATTGTTGACCTACAAATTAAAAACTAATATCAAAGAACATAAAACTAATCTTCTCTTGAACATACTCTTTAACAATTAAATTGTGAATGTTATTCTATTATTTATTGGAAAAAAGGAATGCTCAATATATAGATGTACAATTTTTTTCCTTTTAAGAAAGAGTTGATGAAACATGGAAGAAATCTAATCTAATTTGAGAATTTTTTTTCATAAAAAATTAATTATTATAGAAAATCAAGACAAACGAAACTTAAAAGAAAAGAAAATCAAGGATTCCTAATTAAATCAAAAATCATACTTAAAAGAAAGAAATTAGGTCGTATGCTAACTATAATATGGCACTACTTATTTTTTTTTCTTTTTGAGGTGGGACGTGTGTTTTTAGTAAAAATAGTTAAAATAATTTGATAAAATAATAAAAAGCCATTTCTTATTACGTATTTAAAACTTTTTAAAATTTAATACTTATTAAAATTTTCTTATTCTAAGGCTTTTATATTTGTTTCTAGATTTTTCAAAATCTTATTAAAATCAAATTTAGTTGTTTTATATTTCTTAAACTAATGGAAAAAGTATCAGTTGTCATTAATTTTGACGACTTCTAATAAGAAAAGGTTTTGCCATAAATATATATTAATTAATTGTTAACTTTTAAAAATTAGAAAAAAAAAATAGAGAAAAGACGATTTTGTCTAAAGCGAAAACTTTTAATGAAGGGCAAAAAATTCAAACAACATTTCTAAGGCCCTTCACATTTTTAATATATATTATAGATATGGATATAGATATTGGGCTTTATATTAATTTGTTATTAATGAAAAAACTAAAAATTATACAAATACACAACTTATGTTTTCAATATTACAAAAAATCTCAACTCCCTAAACATATTACAAAAATTCCACATATACACAGAATGCTATGTATATGTCGGCTATGTTATGTATATTAATAGAGAGAGTAAAGTAATTAGAAAAGTGGGAGAGAGTGTAATTACTTTTAAAAGGTTGGTTACTATAATTAAAGGCCCAAGAATATATATCTATTTTCTGAATATAATAAAAAAATAATAAAAGTAATTAGAAAGTAGATTATAAGTAATATCTTTTTACGTATAAAAAATTAAAATTGTATATGTATTACGTCGGTTCGGTTTGGGTTCGGTTTGATTTTATTTTTTTCTAATATCAAATCAAACCAAGAATGATCGTTTTTTTTTGCCAATACCAAACCAATCAAACCAAACCATAAGTTGAATTTTTTTCCTCGGTTTGATTTGA
>NW_025876573.1:0-1179 GCF_002878395.1 Capsicum annuum
ATGTCACATAAATTGAAATAAAAAATAGCATATATTGGGCCCATCATGAACATCTAGTAGATTTAAGACTTAAGTCATTTAATTCAAAAAGAAAAATTTACAAATCAACAAAATTGTAAATTTAATTCAAAAAGAAAAATAAAAAATGTTATTTTCCTAAATCAATAAGCGAGTGAACTTGGAAGAGGGTGTTGAGATGGGATTGTTCCCACTCCAATCTTTCCCACCAATTTTCATCATCAACTATGATTTGGAAGAGGGATGGAAAAGGATGTTCATTTGTAGTATAGAAAGGCATCCTCTTCAGATTCTGGCAACCTCCTAATCTCATCCATTCAAGGGAATCACACATCAGTTTTCCCTCACAGATACTCTTCAATTCACGCAGGTGTTGCAGGATGAGCCTTTTTAGCTTAGGAAGGTGAGCAGTTGTAGATGTACTGCTGCTGCTGCTTTGGCTACTTCCCTCTCCTTCCTCTCTTCCTATTATCTCTTCCATCTCTGAACACTCACCTACAAAAAGCACCTCAAGGTTCTTGAGATCCTGCAACATAGCCCGTGGAAACAACTTCTTCATCTTATGGCATTCCTGGATATGCAATTCTGTTAGACCCGAGAAGGTGTGAGATGCAATTTTTCCCTTACAGAGCCCAACAAGATTTTGCAAGTCACAAACATCCAGACGATGGAAAGATATGCAGTGTGGGTCTGTAGTTGTATCTCTACCGGAGGGAACGTTGACGATCCATTCTATCTCATCACACTCAGAGATGTAGCAGGTCAAGCCTCTTGAAGAAGTAGTCCGTGACAGAAAGTTGTCCACAAAGCAGCTACTCAGCCCATGGCATTTTCTAATCTCTAGAATGTCAATGCCACGTGGAAGAATAATTGATGTTGCTGCTTCAATGGTGTAATCTTCTACAATCACTCTTCTATGTTTCGGTATGTAGTCACCTAAGTCACGATCAATATATACTTGCCCCACAAATATGGTATACCACCGATCTTTCTCATAGTTATGGAGACTACTCATGAACTTGTTAAAGTTATGCAAATCACAGAACCTGCCTCTGAATACTTCGAGCAGTTCCAAGCTCGCCAAGTCTTCAACTGGGGCATTCACACGTCCAGTAAGATTGAGGTATTGAAGATGGGAAAGTTTAGTTAATATCTCCTTTG
>NW_025876574.1:0-1636 GCF_002878395.1 Capsicum annuum
CTCCACAAATTCGCCCCTTCGCTCCACTAAATTACCAAAACCCCTCCAGACCCAGTTTTTAACCTAGGCCCGAGTATAAGAAAGAGAAGGCGGTCAAAAATCAATTCACACCTCTTGGGGAGTCATATGGTAGCTTGTTTGATAGGTTAAGAAAGTTGAAGGTCTTAAGCCCAATTCAAGGAAGGCTTTCAAATCCACCGCTGAGGAATCTTAATTATTCTTTAAGGTGTGCGTACTGTTCTGATATGCCAGGCCATGATATCAAGAAATGCTGACATTTAAAGAGAGCTGTCCAAGATTTAATTGACACCAATCAGATGCTGGTCCAGGCCCCGGAGGGTCCAAACATTAACCAAAATCCACTGCCAACCTATGATGAAGCTAATATGTTAGAATTAATATATGATGGGAAGGAGTCTACAAGGTGTTATAAGCCTTTTGTCAAGATACAGACCATTGAGGAGAAATCCGTGAATGTAGCAGAGTCTTTAAAAGCAATGTCATTGAGCCAGGAAGGAATAAGAGAAGATAAAGCCCAAGAAAGCACAAAGAAAACTATGATCACAGTACAAGGCGCTAGAAGGTATGTTGATTTAAGTCAGGATAAACCTAATTTAACAGTGGTAGGAGCTCCGAGTCAGCCCATCTTGACTGTGAAAGGAGCACTAGCAACGCCTATTGTCCTCAAATCGGTGACCCAATCTCCGATAGTTGATACGAAAAAGGTTCCCTGGAATTATGGATGGACTGTGATGACCTATCACAGAAAAAAAGTAGTGGAAGATGTAGATGAGGTAGGGGGTTTGACTCGGTCAGGAAGATGGTTCGTGCCTAAAAGTTTAAGAAAGTCCAAGCCAATTGTGAGTAGACCGTCATCTATCAAAAAGCCTATCACCGAAGCAGAAGCCGAAGAATTTTTGAAAAAGATGAAATTGCCAGAGTATTCAATAATAGACCAGTTAAAGAAAACCCCTGCTCAAATTTCCCTCTTATCTTTATTTTTGCACTCCAAGGAACATCGTGATATTTTACTGAAGGTATTAAATGAAGCATATGTTCCTAGGGAGATTACAGTAAATCATCTTGAGAAAATGATTGGAAAAATCTTTGAGGTGAATCGGATCAGCTTTTCTGATGATGAATTGCCTGTTGAAGGTACAGGGCATAACCGGGACCTTTACATTACAGTGAAGTGCGAAAAGTGCTACGTCACTCATGTTATGATTGATGGAGGTTCAGGTGCAAATATCTGCCCTATTTCTACTTTGCAAAAGTTGAATATTGGTACTGAGAGGATCAGGCCCAACAATGTATGTGTTAGGGCTTTCGATGGTGCAAAATCAAACTCCATTGGCGAAATAGAACTAATATTGATCATAGGGCCTGTCGAGTTCGCCATAGAGTTTTAAGTATTGAATATAGACCCCTCTTACAATCTGTTGTTGGGAAGGCCGTGGATCCACAAGGCTAAGGCAGTTGCATCTACACTGCACCAAATGATTAAGTTTGAGCATGATAGGCAAGAAGTGGTTATTCACGGTGAAGGAGATTTGTCCATCGGTGAAGATTCTCCTTTGTCTCTTATTGAAGCAAATAACGTAGAGGAGACATTCATCTATCAAATTTTTGATACAGT
>NW_025876575.1:0-3909 GCF_002878395.1 Capsicum annuum
AAAAACTAAACGGAGCAAAATGGGAAGATTCTCAACATCCCTGCATGTCCCGATCGATTTTCAGCCAACAGCACGCCCGGACCCCGTGCCCAGCTGTGAAACCGTGGGCTTTAGAATATTGATTTGGCCCGAAAATGCCCCATTCCCACAGTTTACACCATTTGTCCACCCAAATAGCCACCAAAAATTAAACGGACCACACTGGGATGATCCCCAACCTCCCTGGCTTGCCTCGATTGATTTTTGGCTCACATCACGCCCGGACCCTGGGTCCACCCCCAAAACCACGGGCTATAGCACACCGATTTGGCCCAAAAATTCCCCGTTCGTGCCATTTCCCATTTGTCCACACAAATAGAAACAAAAAAATTAAACGAACCATACTGGGATGATACTCAACCTCCCTGACATGGCTCGATCGATTTTTTGCTCACAGCTCGCTCGAACCCCGGGCCCACCTCCAAAACTATGGGCTATAGCACACCGATTGGGAAAGAAAATTCCCCGTTCGTGCTGTTTCATCCGTTTGTTCACCCAAATAGCGAAGATAAATTAAACGAACCACACAGAAATGATCCTCAACGTCCCTGGCACGCCCCGATCAATTTTTGGTCCACAGCACGCCTGGACCCCGAGCCCACCCTAAAACTGTGGGCTATATAGCACACTGATTTGGCCTTAAAATGCCCCATTCATGTCGTTTCTGCCGTTTCTCCACACAAAAAGCCATAAAAAATTAAACGGAACACACTAGGACAAGCCCCAACATCCCAGGCATACTCCGATTGATTTTTGATCCACATCACACATGGATCCTAAGCCCACTCTGAAACTGTGGGCTATAGCACACCGATTTGGCCATAAAATGCCCCATACGCACCAATTCACCCGTTTGTCCACACAAATGGACACAAAAAATTAAACGGAACACACTGGAAGAAGCCCCAATATCCGTGGCATGCCCCTATCAATTTTTGACCCACAGCACGCCCGTACCCTAGGCCCATCCCTGAAACCATTAGGTATAGCAAACCAATTTGGCCCAAAAATGCTCCATTCACGCCGTTTTGCCCGTTTGTCCACCCAAATGACCATGAAAAATTAAACGACCACACTAGGACAATCCCTAATCTACCTGGCAAGCTCCAAACAATTTTTGGCCCACAGTATGCCCAAACCCCTGGCCCACCCCCAAAATCATTGTCTATAGCACACCGATTTGGCCTAAAAATGCCCCATTTGCACTGTTTCACTCATTTGTCCATCCAAATTGCCACGAAAAATTAAACAGACCATACTGGGATGATCCCTAACCTCCCTGACATACCTCGGTCGATTTTCAGCCCACAGTAAGCCCGAACCCTAGGACCACCCCCAAAACCGTGGTCTATAGCACACCAATTTGGCGGGAAAATGCCTCGTTCGCTCCATTTCTCTCGTTTGTCCACCCAAATGGACACAAAAAATAAACGGACCATACTGCGATGATCCCCAAGATCCCTGGCATCCCCGGTCTATTGTTTTCCCATAGCACGCCGTTACCCCGAGCCCACCCCCAAAACTATAGTCTATTGCACATCGATTTGGCCTGAATATGCACCGTTTCGCCCATTTGTCCACCCAAATAGCCATAAAAAATTAAACGAACTATACTGGGACGATCTCCAACCTCTCCGGTATGTCCCGGTCGATTTTCGGCCCACAGCACACTCGGACCCTGGGACCACCCAAAACCGTGGGCTATAGCACACTGGTTTGGCCTAAAAATGCCCCGTTCACGTTGTTTCACCTGTTTGTCAACCCAAATGGCCACGAAAAATTAAACGGACCACACTGGGATGATCCTCAACCTCCCTGGCATGTCCTTGTCAATTTTTGGCCCACAATATACTCGACCCCAGGCCCACCCCCGAAGCCGTTGGGTATAGCACACCAATTTGGCTTGAAAATGCCCCGTTCATGCCGTTTCACGCATTTGTCCATCAGAATATCCACGAAAAATTAAACGAACCACACTGTGATGATCCCCAACCTCCTCGACACACCCCGATTGATTTTTAGCCCACAGTACGCCCGTACCCCGATCTTACCCTCAAAACCATGGGTTATAGCACACCAGTTTAGAATGAAAATGCCCCGTTCATGCTATTTCGCCCGTTTGTCCAACTAAATGGTCACAAAAAAGTAAAAGAACTGCGCTAGGATGATTCCTAACCTTCCTGGCATGCCCTAATCAATTTTTGACCCACAGAACGCCTGGACCCCGGGCCCACCACCAAAACCGTAGGCTATAGCACACTGATTTAGCCTGAAAAAGCCCCGTTCGCATAGTTTTGCTCGTTTGTCCACCAAAATCGCTACGAAAATTTATATGCACCGCACGGGGACAATTCTAAACCTCCCTAGCATGCCTCGGTCGATTTTCAGCCCACAGCATGCCATGACCTCGGGCCTACCCCCATAATCGTGGTCTATCGTACACCGATATGGCCCAAAAATGCCCTATTCTCGCCATTACAACTGTTTGTCCACCCACTGGGATGATCTTTAACCACTCTGGCAAGCTTCAATCGATTTTTAGCCAACAGCACACCCGGACCCCAGGCCATACCCAAAACTGTGGGCTATATAGCACATCGATTTGGCCCAAAAAGGCCACGTTCGTGCACTTTCGCCCGTTTGTCCACCCCAAATGGCCACAAAAAATTAAACGGATCATATTGGGACAATCCCCAACCTCCCTGACATGCCCCGATCTATTTTTGGCCCACAGCACGCCTAGACCCTGGGTCCACCCCCAAAACCATGGGCTATAGCACACCGATTTGGCCCGAAAATTCTCCGTTCACGCTGTTTAGCTCATTTATCCACGCTAATGGCCACAGAAAATTAAACAGACAATACAGAGTTGATCCCAAACCTCCCTGGCCTGCCCCGATCGATTTTTGACCCCTAACACTCTCAGACCCGGTGCCCACACAAAAAATTGTAGGCTATAGCACACCGATTTGGTAGGAAAATGCCCTGTTCGTGCCATCTGGCCCATTAACCCACCCAAATGGCCACAAAAATTTAAACAGACCACATAGGCATGATCCCAAACCTCCCTGCGTGGCCCGATCAATTTTTGGCCCACAACACACCCAGAACCTAGGCCCACCTAAAAATCATGGGCTATAGCACATTAATTTATCCCAAAAATTCCCCGTTCACACCGTTTCGCTCGTTTGTCCACCCAAATTGCCACAAAAAATTAAAAGTACCACATTGGGGTGATCTCCAACCTCCCTGACACACCTCGGTCGATTCTAGGCTGACAACACGCCCGAACCCTGTGCCCATCCCCAAAACCGTGGGCAATAGCACACTGACTTGGTGGGAAAATGCCTCATTCGTGCTGTTTCGCCGGTTTGTCCACCCAAATGACCACAAAAATTAAATGGATCACACTAGGATGATCTCCAAGATCTATAGCACACCTCGATTTATTTTCATCCTACAGCACGCCCGAACCTCGGGACCACCCCCTGAAACTGTAGGCAATAGCACAACGATTTGGACCAAAAATGCCCCATTTAGCCCGCTTGTCCTCCCAAATATCAACGAAAAATTAAACGGACTACACTGGGATGATCCCCAATCTCCCTAGGACGCTCGAGTTAATTTTTGGCCCACAGCACGCCCGAACCTCAGGCCCACCCTAAAACTGTGGGCAATAGCACACCGATTTGGTCCGAAAATGCCCCATTCACATCATTTTGCCCGTTTGTCCACCCAAATAGCCACAAAAAATTAAACATACCACACTGGGATGATCCCCAACCTGTCATGCCCCTATCGATTTTTGGCACACAGCACGCCCGGACCCTGGGCCTTCCCACAAAATCATTGGGTATAGCATACCAATTT
>NW_025876576.1:0-1641 GCF_002878395.1 Capsicum annuum
TCAAGTTTCGACAGAGTATCAAATGTGACAAGTAAACGAACACACAGACAGCACTAAGTACTTCTGTAATATAGACAGAATGCGTGCTAACAAGAAAAACGGATGTGTTACTGAATATGTTATGGTATACTCATTCAGACCATCGACAAAAACAAGAACAAGCGAAGAAACTAACAATGCGTTATGCATAGCATACCAAAGCAAAAACACATCTATTCAGCAGCACGTTAAGGCACGAGGAATCTTGTGTCATTAAGCCACTACAGGTCTTTATTAGTTCGCAATACACAGGAAAGATCACCATTTGCTACTGTTTCTTCCTTAATAGGAAGAGAAATTGGCCATGGAGGAAGCGTGAACAAGAATGCCGATGACCAACAAGGTGTTTCTATAAATCTGTCTCGTCCACTACTTAGAAGCATACCGCGAACATCAGCTGGATTGACAAGGGCATCCAATTTTAATGTTTTCATGTTGTATGAGACGACAGTGTCCCCAAAACCAAGGTAAAAGATGTTGGCATCAAGCGGATGGAAGGCGATTGGAGTAGGAATGGTCCCATTTAACGCTTTGCTGATTAAAATATCATCGAACGAGATCTCCCGGATCTTTACCCTGTGCTGCAAAGTCCATCTTGAAGAGTCATAGTCATCAAGAACCCAAACAGAAATGCCCGAAAATCCAAAGGGATACACAGTCTTAACAGATTCCTCAGCATACCTCAATCGACCCTGATGAACATCAAACAAAACAGGACTTCCGTCATTTCTCGCATCAATGCATTGCTTATCTATATCGGCAGGGAGTCCAATTACGTGACAATGATTGGAATCATCAAAAGGATCAAACACCAAAATCCCATGTCGACGATCAATCCAATGCAGCTTCCCATTCAACGCAACAGGCCTCCTAAGCCAAACAACTTCAATAGCTAGATCCATATGCACAACAAAACTCCTCCAACATCCAGTCTCAGACGAGAACACCTCAAACTTGAGTACATACGACTCACCAAACGGACAATACAATCTCACAACTCTGTAACTCATCAAAGACCCCCCTTCAGATTCCATTAAAAAACCAGTACTAACATATCCAAAACACGTGGAAGTTCGAGGAAGATCAACACAATGCCCCGTAATAGCATTGTAAACGTAATAATCACTCTCCTCCCCACTTGCACCACGACAGTACAAAACTAGTCCATCACTAACTCCAACAATACTACACCTCTCACCACCTTCACAACTCACAACACAAGGAAACTTCACCACACTAAATTTTGAATGCAACTTATTATCCGTAAACACGCCAGGTAAAAATGACTGAACTAAAAGGCTATCATAACTCTTAACACAAAGAGCATTACCAAGTATGGTCCAAGGTGTCAACAAAGGAGCATTAGATACATACAAGTTAGAAAAAGAAGTTGAAGAAATCAAGAAACGCCACCGTTTTGATACACATTTGTACCTAAAAACACATTTTAAAGGCAATCTTGATAAAACTTCAATCAAGAACCAATCAGGAAGATACCCATTGTAGAAAAACATGTTTTCTAATTTTGGTTTTACAAGTTTCCCACAAATGGGGTTCTCCAAGTTTGCTTCTTTTCCACTTTAAACACAAAGTTCCATGATT
>NW_025876577.1:0-1858 GCF_002878395.1 Capsicum annuum
CACTACCCGAAGACCTATTAGATGGGATGAAATTGATTTCCCCCAAATAAGGATTTTAAATTCAGTCACTTCCCCAAAACAATTGGCGGACGATGTGACTAATTCAGAGTTAACTCAAGTAACTCAAAATCCAGATGGACGAATTTGTCTGCAATTTGATAGTAATCCCCCAGTCTATAGAAATTCTTTCTCAATACCACAAAGACTTCCTTCTATTCATCATATTTCTCTTATAGAACCTCAGTATGGTCCAGCTAGGAATCGAGCGGCATCTTTGCATACTATTAATTCTGCAGATTCGCATACTACACCTAAAGGTGTAGAAAAGATAAAAATCAACTCCAAAACTAATATAGTTCAAGATTTTGATAATGAAAATCCTACCCCATCTGAAATGGATTTTGACATCAATTCTGTTTAACCATGATGACACAACTTATTGATTTTAGTCCTGGTTCTCAGGCAAAAAAATATATTCAGAAAGAATTTTTTTCTGAAAAATGAAAAACCTTTAGGACATGGTTTTTTGAAACTTATACTCTTGATGAATTACGAAATATTTCAGAAGAATTCTATGAAATTTGTGCTTTACATAACAAAATTATTTTCTTTGTACCATGGTTCATGTCTGCATATTTACCGTCATATGTCAAAATAATCGAAAGATCTTATCAAAATTCTGATGGCGCAATTACTCAAGCACTCTATCCTCCCCAGTCTTCCTTTATATTGCCCAATAATACTGGCATGACTTTTTCTGCTTTTCAAAAGTTTGTCAGTGAAGATGTGAGAAAAATTACTGTTTCTGAAATAAATAACCTTATCGCCCAAAATAATTATTTGAGTCTTTATGTTAAGGTTTTAGGAGAACACACTTCCTCTCTTGATAAAAAACTTGACGAATTAATTGAGTTAGTTAACAAACTTAGCACCCAGATGAATTCCTCTAACATTCCTTCTACTTCCAAAATCACTGATGAAAAAGGATATATTTTATCAAAACCTTGTATTCAAAGACCTCCTGAAATAGAAGAATTTGAAAAAGCTTCTCAATTAGACCAATTAGAGAAACACTTAGATAAAAAATTCTCTCATTTAAACATTCAACCTCTTAATATTTCTGATGATTTTGTACAAAATCTTGAGTCTAATTTTGCTGATAATATCGAATATACTCAAAATACTGGAGATGTAATCTCTTCCGAGCTAAATAAGCTAAAAGGTATGATTAAGAAACAACCGGAAAAGAAATACGCTGATATTCCCCGTATGTCTACTGCATATTATCCACGCCCAACTCCTCAAGATGTTCTGATAGAGGAAAGGGAATAGAATCAGACAAATACTTCTTATAGTGGAGAAGCCATTTATGAATGGAATATTGACGGATTATCTGACCGACAAATCTCTATTTTTATCCATCGTATGTCTATGTATGCTACTATTGCCACAGCTACTGCTTCGCCAGAAAATCGGGCCAATCGCACCGACCCAACAATTTGTAAAATGATTATTGCAGGATTTACTGGCCAACTTCAAGGCTGGTGGGATAATTTCTTGGACGATGATAAAAGCGAGGCTATTTTTAATACCACCAATGATAAACCCGGGAAAAATAATCTAGGCCGACCTCTTCGGGTAGGACGTTCAGATGCTGTCTATACCTTTATGCTTACAATTATTGAACATTTTGGAGGAAGATTTACTAATCAGTATGAAAACATTAGGACCCTTCTTAATGGTTTAAAATGTAAACACTTAGGCGAATTTAGATGGTATAAAGATACCTTTCTTAGTAGGGTTATGGATTTACCCGAAAGTAAGTATGACCATTGGAAAGCTAAATTCATTGATGGCC
>NW_025876579.1:0-1619 GCF_002878395.1 Capsicum annuum
ACCCGTAGGAAAATAGTCACGCCAACCTTGTTCCAGATCTACGACGAATAGCCACCTTCATCTACTCCGGCGAGATTTGGTTAACTCCGGTGAGTCGCGAAATATCGGAAGAAAACAGGGAGGTCGTCCTTGGAATGTTGGGTCAAGGTTCTGCTAGTTCATGGTGCCGAGTCTGCGAAGCTCCTCCATTTGATTGAATAAAAGCGGCATTAAGGTCCCGTTTGTGTCAATCTATTCGTCGCCATTAGTTTCGGGCTTCGATTTCTCGATTACCGAGTTGGATTAGTCACAGCTGAGGTTATTCCATCCAAAATTTCAAGTTTGGGCTTCTTTAATGTTATTACCAACCGAAATTGATTATTAGAAGGTCCACTTCTTTAACTCATTCTCTCTTCTTTATCGTAATTTATTGAATTGGGCATGTTTGAAATTGGATGATTTGTTGATTGTTTGATGTTATTCATGTGAAATTTGTATGATTATCATGCTTTAATTATCGTTATATCTATGTTGTTGATATTGGATTCCGAGTGGAAAATTGAGTTGACAATCGAGGCATGTGTTAATTTTGGTTGAAAAGAGAATATGGGGCGGGAAGGGAGAAATTGATAAAAGTTAAACGTAGATTAATATTGGTTTGTTGTCTTTTTGTTCCATTCGGTACAAGTGAATGAGATAGATTTATGCTATGTTGAAATGGATAGGCAATATAGGTTTGGGTAGGCAAGAATTTAAGATTGATGTTTTGGTTGAATGTTGGAATGTGCGTGTGAATTTTTCTTTCTAGTTTATCGTATTTAATTCAAATGTATTCATTTAGCCGGGGAATGCCCCAAGATCACTTGTATCTATTCATCGGGGAATGCCCCGACGTATCATGTTGGCAAAAAATGATCGTGATGAAGGCTCGCGGCGTCGGGTAAGGCATTGGAGCTTAGTCTAGGATTAGTTTAGAATAGGATTTACATTTTTGTATTTTTCTATTTTTGGGACTGTATAACTCGGACTGGACACTATATATTTATTCGTTTTATTTTTGTTTGTTTGTTTGATTGTTTTATGTGTTTTTTGTTGGTTTGTGCATCGTAGTGTCGAATTAGCCGATATGTTCCACCAAGCGACCGTGGTCGAACCACGGGATCGAGGGATGCCTAACACCTTCCCCTCAGTCAACAGAATTCCTTAGCTGGAATCTCTGTTTGCAAACCAGTTTAAAGAGTCAAATGGTTTTGAAAAGGATTTCCTAATGGTGACTTGACACACCAGATTATGCCAAGTGGCGACTCTGATTTCAAATGTAAAAACAATCCTTCTTCGAAATAAATTTTTTTATTTTTGTCACCTTAATAATAAAATCCTTGCGAACTTAAAAATTAATCTTTATTCAAGAACGAAAAAGGGATGTGACAGCTCTGGCAATTCTGCTGGGGATAATGACAAGTTTTTAGAATTCGACCTATTTTTGGAGTCGTATCGGCTTTGTTTGGCATTACGAGTGTATAAGCATTGTTTGTGATTTTGTTTGTGTTATTGTTTTCACTTTCATGCGTTTTTCGTGCTCTTTGTTTATAGTATTTATCCTATGTGTTACTGCTTTTATATCTGTCATCATATGTCTA
>NW_025876580.1:0-1522 GCF_002878395.1 Capsicum annuum
ACCCGAATAGAACACGAACCTCTATGGTGTAAATAAATAAATGCTAGAATGCCTTTTTCGGAAACTCGAATAGGAACCAAAGTCGAACTCCAACCTATGAACCCTTTGAAAAACACTCCCTCTTTTTTTTCTTGATTCTTTGCCTCTTTATTTTTTTTTTCAATTCTTTTCTCCTTCTGTTCCCTTCTGTTCCCTTTTGTTTCTTTTTGGTTTCTTCTTGGTTTCTTCTCGTTTCTTTTTTTTTTTTTGGTTTCTTCTCCTTTCTGTATGTTTATATATATAGTGTAGGTCGTGTGTTTGTGTGGAGGTAATGGGAGAGGTTAAGTAGAAGTGGAAATTGTGGGGTGGTTTGGGTAGTTTAGGTCTTTAGGATAAGTTTTTTTTTTTTTAACTAATATTTTAAATAAAATAAAATGATAAAAATCTATTTAAAATTAATAAAAATATAAATAAGTTAAAAACCAGCCTTAGAAATATGATTAAAAAACATTAATACCACTAGATTTTTTATTAAAAGTTGAAAGAAGAAACAAATACAATTTAGAAAAATTTCTTTTTTTTTCTTTTTTTTTCTAAAAATAAATAAACAAATAAAAACTAAAAACTAAAAATAAAAACTTATTTAAAATGTGACTCTATTTTTGTAGTTTTTTTCAAAAATTTTAAAATAAATTTAGTAAAAATAAGATGAATTTAAAACATCTAATTTAGACCCTAAAACGAAATTGAACACTAAAATGGCAAAAACATTTAGGTTTGGTAAAAAATTAGGTGTTTATAGAATGCCCCTCTTTGCTTGGAAATATGAAGATTTTTTAAGCAAAGAAGTAAACATGACTAATTTTTTGGCCCAACCCTTTATTCAATATTAATACGTAAATAAGTGGGAAAGAGGTGTGACCGAGCCCTGGCTTTGGGCATCCTACATATCTCGGGTTATAAAGGAATCAGGTCACGTGTAGTTCCAATGGATGTAGGAATGAGTGGATGAATTGGAGAGTCGAGTTGAGGTCCCGTCGAGTTTCCGGTTCGTTGCTCCTTTTATTACATCAAAAAATAAAACTGGAAATAAAAGTACAAGATCCTATCTATTCTATTTGTCTTGATCCTCTTGCTTTCGATCTTCCTCTTGGATCTTCAGTTATTGCCTCACCTTCTTCTGGTGGATACCTCGTTCTCACAATTTTGATCTTGAAATTAAGATTTGAGACTTGAACTTGAAATTTGGATTGACTCATTGATACTCTACCAAAGACCAGTTCATAGAATACTTTGGATGCTTGTTCTTCTGATCAGAAGCTAAAAAGATGTCTCTTGAGATATTGGGCCGCTATAGATGCAAAGCTGACTCTAACTATCTTCAAACTGACCATTCTTCTTTATTTTAACCGGATATGAAATTCCATTCTTGGATAAACCTGTGCTTTGCAGAAAACCTGCAAGCCATCAAAGAAGACGAAACAAACAAACAAAATTTTCTGCCCCAGTTTACACTAGGAAAATTTTGTGAGTTATTAGAAAA
>NW_025876582.1:0-3661 GCF_002878395.1 Capsicum annuum
ACTCCTCGATATTTTCAACTCTTATCTTTAATCACACACCATTTTTTTTTGAAATAAATCACAATGGGGTAATCCCTATCAATATATTCCTACAAAATGATAACAACACTTATCCCTAAACTTGATAGTCTTACAAGAATTCAAACATATAGGTCATTATCTACTCAACATAATTCAATGAACGTATTCTAAGGGAATGATCTATGTAATCGCTTAGGAAAATGAGTAAAATATCTATTCCTAGTTGACCAGTTAGGAATACCTTTAATTAACACTCGCGAGATACATTTACCTAATAGTCAAAGCTACCAGTGTACCTTAAACTCATAAAGACTCAATTTGATTGCCTTTACTCTGAAATTATACATTATCCTAAAGCTTATGGGTGCATTATCGTGGTAATACTAAACATCCCTTGTATACATAAATCCTATAGGTATTAGAGGGATCACGTGGGGAAGCTTTTGAACTTGAAATCACTAATTTTTTTTTGCAATATTTATATCAGAATATGCCACTTTCTATCTCGAATATTAGTTTAGAGTCTTGAGCCTGAGCTTTTAGCTGTAAGCTTTCTTTTGAAATGCTAGTATCTGGCCCATCGACTTGATCTGAGATTACCTTTAATGGGATGAATCCGTATGACAGTCAAGCAGAACATGAATCGGAAGTACCACTTTATAACTTAGTTTTGTCGCACGATTTAGATCATAAAAACGGTCAAAAATCCTAAATGCCTAAGCATTTCCCCCATTATAAATGTGGTGCACAACACATTCATAAGTGTGGCTATACTAGACACAGCTTTGTAGACTCCCTAGGACTCTTTAAACCTAGGGCTTTGATACCACTTTTATTACGTCCCTAGCCTAGACGAAATGAACAAAAACTGTATGAGTGTGAGTTATATGACTAGCACATATATATAGATTGTGCGGAAGAGTTACTACTCATAAAAATGATAAAGGGGTATGTACAAATCAATTCTATCCCATTGAACACTCATAAGATACAAACATGTGAAACTATGACTCCGTATGATAACTTATCTCTGTCTACGAAGCCTCTAAAAGAAATTATAACTGTACTAGGGAAGGTGGTCAGGACAGGGCTCCTATATACCCAAACTATAATTAGAAACACGATTAAATAGTACTCGACGTTTATTAGCCTCAGGTAAGATGAGCTCACCGACTGCTTTACTGAATACGAACAAGTGTCTAGTATAGAAGTCTGCTCATCAATCGAACTGATCCTGTATTTGCAGAAATGCAGTGCCTCCGAACGTAGGGACGTTAGTATATATAAAATATGTACTACTATGTAAAGTAGACAGAATAACAAGCAGATGTATAAGGATGCTCAATGAATCAAACAACAAAATAAGCAATTGTGGACGACTGACTACTATAAACTCTTATATGAAGCTATAATTTATGAGAAATAGGTGCCAAATACACTATATAAACTATTACCTATACATTTACCTTATTAACTTACCATATTTGACTTTACGAGTAAGTCACCATTATAAGGGCCAAGTAATTTGCCTAAGTGATGTCCTGTGCCTACTTTTAATACAAATAATCATATGATGGTCTACCAAGGGCATTCTATGTCATGTGTATGATATGTGCTACCCAGATACTCCTGACTATTATTTTATACGTATAACTGTAATCGTGGTCTGATACAAGGTACGCCCCTCCTTAAGGATTCACTATAAAGGTCTGCCCGCAGGCCGTATGTGCCATATATTGGCTTGCATTAGGAAAACTAGTCCAACTGACTCCAAATGCAAATGATGCCACAAGGGCAGATAGACCACAATGCCCGGGCTCACTATAGTGGTCTGATCTCAATTCTGTGCACAGAATTACGTCGCACGTGTGCCAAGCCAAACCTATGTATACCCTCCCATCATTATCCTTTATCAAATAGTGCTTCGTAGGCCTATGCAAGTATATATTACGGCAGATACTGCTTAGTTATTCGAGTAGTGCTTTCCATATATAATATATATTTTTTTGATAGTATCGAACTATTACAACGCTTGTACTTTATATCATCATATTGCTATATCACTATGTGATCTAATATGTTAGTGCAATTATAGCATGGCCATTTATTCTAATTCATAGCATATGACGATGTACTAGGTGACTTCTAAGAATTCCTAATGAAGACGAACGAACTCTATAGATACTTGACTTGACGGGAGTAGTACAAATGTTTTGACCTCAACCAATTAATGCAAGAAGCATGAATATGCGTAATTAAAAAAAAGTATATGTGGTCATGTGTTAGGCATATAGAAATCAGAAACTCTATTTACATAAATCAAGTAGACTATCTCGGCTACTTTAGGAGTAATAAATAATTACGGGTCGTGCCTTAAAGCGAAGGAGGTTTTAGCTTTACATACCTTTGATATCTTCCTATCTAACGGTAGGACCACAAGTATCAACCAATTCAACCCGCGGGAATGCACCTTTTGTTTTGCCAACTACTAATTTCCATAATCCGATAGATAATCAATTTACTATCTTAATATTTCAAAATCAATGTTGAGAAACCATTGACCTTTCTCCCTTTCTAACCCGAATCTACTTGGTGGTGTTTTAGTGTGGGTTGTCGGTTGGAGTAATAACAGGTTCCGCCGGCAGTTGGCTCGCCGGTGACGGCCATATCAGTGAAGAAAGAGAACAGACAGAGAGAGAAAAAGGGTGCGGCTATCTGGAGGAATGAGGAGACGGAGAGAGGAGAAAGGGAGGCAACGCCGGTGGGGGTCTCACCGGCCGGTGATTGCTGTTGCCGGTGGAGCTATTCCACAGTAACGTTAGATAGAGAAATGAGAGAGGCGGTGGTTCGGATAAAAACTGATAAGGATTTTCTTCCCTTTTTTTTAAAGTATTTTTGTAGGAAAAACAAATAATAAAGTGGCCCGCACTTTCTCAAAAAAAAATACATATATATATAATAAAATTTCTCACTCATTCTTTTAACCCACCCACCATAATCATACACATTATATACACTATATTTACATACACACACAATATATAATTTTCTTTATAATGTATGTACCGCGTAAATCTCTATAAACTAAGAGTTATACTCATCTAAAATATCAAAATAAATTCTAAAATTTATCGAGGTGTTACACGATGGGTTGCATTCACTTAGAGGTTCCTTATGTTGCATTACACACTATTGTTTTTGCTGATTGTTAAAAAAGTATAAAAAAATGACATAGCCGGCCGGTCTCTACTTAAGGCGTTTATTATGAAGAAGGTCGCCTTAAGATATCTAAGTGAAAGGTGATGCCAGCGTAAAGGGTGGTCTGATGGTTTCAACCTTTTTTATTTGGTGGGGTAAAGGCCCAAAGTCATCTCTAGTTTGATGTTTGATAGGGGATCGCTACTTCTCTTTTGTTTTAGGCAACCTACTTTTACTTTCTCTTCTTGAACAACTAATATCTTCCATACTTAATTCCAAGCGATGTTAGTTATCGGTGGGTGTTAGTTTGCTAGCTAGTTTTTATTTAGTCGTTCAGTCAGTGATATGTTTTTTCAGTTTGTGTGACATACGTCATGTGAATGTAACTTTTCGGGTGTGTTTGGTATGAAGGAAAATGTTTTTCACAAAAAATATTTTCCTA
>NW_025876583.1:0-1063 GCF_002878395.1 Capsicum annuum
GAAGCAGGACCACCACTCGTAGAACCACCTTGGGATAGTAGCATCTATTATGGCAGGGCAATACTTGACAAACCATGTATGTCCTGGACGAACATAGATAAAATTGAACCATGCAGCTCGGTAGTCGTGCCAGTTGTAGGTTTGAGGCCTGTGTGGCATAGATAGAGCGATGGGGGTGTGTAAATGATCAACAAACCAATTAAAAGGAGTTAATATCCTTTTTATGGTGAATTTAGAATAACTGATATAATCTGGATTGTTGTTATCCAGTGAATGTTCTACTTCGATCGAATCCGTGTCGACCAGAATAGCTTCGTAATATCTGCGAGTCTTGAGTGGATCTTCTGTATCCACAAAGTTATTAGTAGTATATATCGGCCTGATTAACTGGTTGACCGGGTATCCTTCGTAAGCCTTATCGAGAGCAATGATAGGCATTACAGTGGAAGTAATAAATTTGAATTCCTCTTTGGTGGGAGAGGGAGGAGTAACTGTGGCAGCAGCAGGATTTACCGCCTGAGCGAAGGTCTCAGGGGCCTTCATGGCATAGCTCTGTTTGGTCTGGATGGAGGAAGAGCTTGCCGCAGACGATCCTTTTTCCAGAGGCAAATTTGTCTTGAGGTCTACCAACTTCGTGGGCATTGGTGGAGATAATTTGGGAAATTGTATTTCTGTCAAAGCAGAGAATCGGTTGGGAGTTTCTGTCTTGATGGTCGGCCTCTGTGGTACTGTGGGCCGTAAAGGATTTGAGGCTGGATTTGGAGAATCGAATGGTCTAGCCATTCTTTGTTGTTCCGTCTTGGGGCTGTTGCCCGGCAGTGTTGGTCTCATGGCCCTGTAGAAATTCTCTTGTCAGAAAATCGGGAAGGGAATTGTGTTCTCCTTTTATGAATTCAATTTGAAAATCAAAGCTAGACAGGAGAGCTTGCCATCTAGCAAATATTTGTTTTGAAACGAGATTTTTAACATCTTTTTGTAAAATCTCTTTGGCTGATTTACAATCAACTCTAAGAAGGAATTCCTTATTAATAAGGTCATCTTGGAATTTAGTGATACATAGCAC
>NW_025876584.1:0-1831 GCF_002878395.1 Capsicum annuum
GGTTGCCTTGGCAAAAGGCATCCTGCTTTGCTTTCCAAATTGACATGTGTTGCAGCATGTGTGTTTTTCCTCCATAGATGGTAGTCCTTGAACCATATCTTTCTTCACCATGTGGAAGATCGCATTGTGATGAAAATGCCCGAGTCTCTTATGCCATACATCTGCTGTCATCTCTTGGCTCGAATAGGCAGCCAACTTTCCTTCCATTAGATCAAACGAAAAGCTTTTTCCTCTTATCTTAACTTGGCAGATTTCTTGACCCTTTGGATCAAATAGCACACACTTCTTGTCCCCAAAATTAAGCTTACAACCATTCTCCAAAAGTTGTCCTACGCTTAATAAATTTTGATCAAGTTCTGGAACAAAAAGTACATCTGAAATTATCTGAAATTAACTTTGTACCTGAGCTGCTTTCAATAGCTACTGTTCCTTTTCCTTTGGCAGAAAGATAATCGCCATTACCGATTCTGACTTTTGAGATTTCGGACTTGTCTAAATATTTGAAAATCTCCTCATCATGAGTCATATGATTTGTACAACCGCTATCAATTAGCCAAAACTCGCTTGAGACGCTGCTTGTAAAACATGATGCGACAAAAAGTTGATCTTCTTCCTGTTCATTAACAACTCGAGCCTCTGCATCTTGCTGCCGAGTTTTGTTTTTATAGATGACCGCTTCATGCCCAAGCTGATTACACTTAGTGCACTTAGCATCAGGCCTCTTCCAACACTTGAAAGGTGCATGTCCGAGCTTCCCGCAATGCTTACAAGGAGGGTATTTTCCTTTGAAACCACCTGTTTTGTTTTTGTTTTTGTTGTTGTGCGCTGCACCTTCTTCATTGTTTGGTTGGTTATTCTTATTCTTCTTCTTCTTCTTAGAACGTCCATCATCGTGATGCTTGGCTGGTAAGGTACCTTCGATAGCTCCTCCTTGTCTCATAACACACCGTTGCTCTTGCGCTTGAAAAACACTTAAGAGCTCTGCAAGTGTGATCTTAGACACGTCCTTAGTATTTTCTAAGGTTGTTATGGTAGCCTTTAATCTTTCAGGTACCGTTACTAGGATTTTTTCAACGATCCTTGAATCATTGAAAGTGGAACCCAACAATTTGATGCGATTTGCTAAATTAAGAAGTTTGTCAGAGTACACCTTTATGGTTTTACTTTCTTTCATCCTTTGCAGCTCAAACTCACGTACCAGATTCATCACTTGTATCCCTCGAATCCTTTCATCTCCTTCATACTCAGTCTTGAGATAATCCCATACCTCTTTTGCTGATTGCAGAGACATGATACGAGTTACGATATTAGATGAAACTGCAGTAAATAAGCATGTCATTGCCTTTGATTTCCTAGTTTTTCTCTCCTTGTGAGTTTTAATCTGCGCCACCGTGGGATTGTCCGGCAAGGGAGATATCTCGTATTCATTTTCAACAGCTTCCCAGAGATCCAAAGCTTGCAGATATATCCGCATTCTAACTGCCCAGATTTGATAACTTTCTCTATCGAAAGTTGGTGGTGCCATTGAAGAAAAATTTGTTTCTCCGTTCATGGTATCCACTGGATCAGATTGATGCAAACACTCACAGGTCCCTTAAGATTAAAACTCTGATACCAATTGTTGGTTTCAAACCGTTGAAGGGAAACAACATAGGAATTCAATAGTCAAACGTTGACCGCTGAAACAGAGATGGAAGTTTAAAGAAGAGAAAATGCAGAGCGATAGAGAGGGATTAATTTCTTGTTGAAAGACCGTCATATATTGATCATCAACTTAGCAACTAAAATAGATGCTATTACAACTAAAAATAGGACAAAGAAACAACCTACT
>NW_025876585.1:0-2800 GCF_002878395.1 Capsicum annuum
GATTAATTCATAGTTGTATTAAAAAAGATTGGATACCTTCTTAAAAGACTGCATGGATGTTAACAAGTATCTATTTTGAAGTTCGACTAATCTGTAATCATGTCAGATTAGACACGTTCTTAAGAGACTGCATGTATGTTAATGAGTATCTGTTTTGAAGTCCGATTAATTTATAGTCGTATCAAAAAGATTGGACATGTTTTTAAAAGACTACATGGATGTTAACGAGTATCTGTTTTAAAGTTCGACTAATTCGTAGTCGTGTCAGAAAGATTGGACACGTTATTAAAAGACTGCATGCATGTTAATGAATATGTGTTTTGAAGTTCGACTAATTCGTAATCGTTTCAAAAAGTTTGGACACGTTCTTAAAAGACTACATGGATGTTAACAGGTATCTGTTTTGAAGTCTGATTAATTCGTAGTCGTGTCAGAAAGATTGAACACGTTCTTAAAAGATTGCGTGAATGTTAACGAGTATGTGTTTTGAAGTCCGATTAATTCATAGCTGTGTTAAAAAAGATTGGATACGTTCTTAAAAAACTGCACGGATGTTAACAAGTATCTGTTTTGAAATTTGACTAATCTGTAATCGTGTCAGAAAAATTAGACACGTTCTTAAGAGATTGTATGGATGTTAACGAGTATTTGTTTTGAAGTCCAATTAATTTATAGTCGTATCAAAAAGATTGGACACGTTTTTAAAAGACTGCATGGATGTTAACGAGTATTTGTTTTGAAGTTCGACTAATTTGTAGTCGTGTCAAAAAGATTGGACACGTTTTTAAAAGATTGCATGGATGTTAACAAACATGTGTTTTGAAGTTCGATTAATTTGTAATCGTTTCAAAAAGTTTGGACACGTTCTTAAAAGACTACATGGATATTAACGGGTATCTGTTTTGAAGTCCGATTAATTCGTAGTCGTGTTAAAAAGATGTTTTCGTCTATTAAAGGTGATTTCATATTTAGCGTTCGAACTCGAAACTTCAGAGTAAGAATATGTTACATGACTTCATTTTTCTTCTCCTTCCTCACCTGATGACGGGTATCTACTTTGAGATTCGACTAATTTATATTCACGTCGAAACGATAAGCCCTGCTAAATAAATTGTTTTCGACTAAAGATGATTTCATATTCAGAGTTTGGACTTGAAAAGACTTTATTTTTTCCTCCCTTTCCACTCGATATCGGATTTCCATTTTAAGGTTCGATTATTTCATTTTCAAAGTTTGAACTCGAAACTTTGGATTAAGAATGTGTTAGGCTTTATAATTACATTTGTGAGTAGACGTGTTTCTTTTCGTACAATTGTATTTTGCCAGAATTTTCCAGCTCCATTGCTTTTATTTGTTATCGAACATTTAAATTTTAAACTTAAGATATTAATTATTCTAATTTAATTTAACTCTAAAAATTAGTTAAATTAATTCTCATGAAGCGAATTATTACGAGTAAACAGGGACGGAGGGAGTATTGCGTTAAGTTCAGAAATCGACTTAAAATGAATTGGTTTTGATATTTTGATCTCGCTTAACAAATTTGGTCCATAAAACAAATGTTCTAAGTCTTGCCCATAAGATAAACTGATGGCGGAGCCAGGATATTCACTAAGGGGTTCATAAGTGAACATACGAATTAACCGAAGGGGATTCAACATCTAATATATAAACATAAAAAGTAATTTTAACCATACATATATAGCATAATTTTTTACTGAAGGGGGTTCGGAAAGGGAGCTCCGCCCCTGAGGTAGACGTTCATGACGTTTCAAAACAATGAGTTTGAACAATTGATCGGACACTAACATAAACATACATCTTAACTTACCATAGCTACACAAATTTCCATCCTTACACGGTAATTACAACAATCTTAATTAATTATTTATATATCTTCGTTGGATGTATATATTAGAAGCTAATTATGTATCTCGACAGACCCAAAATCGAAAAAAATGTATAAGAAGCTAATTATGTATCTTTGCAAAGAAAAAAATATATCTTCATTGAATGTATTGGAAGCTATTATGTCTCTCGATAGATCCAAAATTAAAATTCAGTAATTGTGCAAAATGTCGGAATTTATGTTGTTTGTACATTTATTATATGTATGGGCCTTTAACCTAAACACCATTGGGCCTAGTAGTTCTAAGTTGAAGACATAACATTAATTTGGATTGTTCATGGCCCATAATTTGTTATATACTCCTTCATCTTTAATCTCAAAAAATATATAAGCTATAAAATTCGTCGTTAAATTGCTCAATAGTGTGATAGAATTTTTGATAATCCTTCAACAACTTTCGTTGTATGGGGGGGGGGGGGGGGGGGGGGGGGGGTTATAGAGTTCGTTTGTGTCTTTTCTCTACTCATTCAAAATGATGGAAACCATTAAAGATAACTGCAATGTAGTCGCACAGTTTATCAAAAATCCCAACTACGCCTCTGATTGCATGCATGCATGACCTTAATTACGTCAAAATCCATTCTATAAGAAATTGAATAATGATCATCAATAAATCGTTTGAAGCGTAGCCAGAGTGAGATGAAGCACTCGAAGCATGCACCGATCCATTTTTTGTTGGTGGAATAAATCTTCGTCCTCCTCTTCCTCCTCGCGCCCCTGCTCCTCCTCGTGCGGCCACGGAAGGTACAAACATAGCTAACACTAATGTAAGAGCAACCATAATTACTAGAGCATCGATCTTCGGAAATAAGATTACTTGTCTATTTTTCATCATCGTAAGCAAAGAGAATTTTTCACTATGAAAGAATTGATGATTACTATACTTTTATG
>NW_025876586.1:0-1882 GCF_002878395.1 Capsicum annuum
TAGGAAGATCACTGCTTTTTGCCTGCTCACGGTTTTAATTTCGTCATCTTCTTCTTCAATTTTTGCAAAATACAACTAGCAGTGATATTTTTTTCTTCCTTTGCGAATATCCAGCTTTGTTTGCTTTACTTATGAGCTTGTTATAGTGCAAAATTTTGTCAAAAACTTAGATATTACGTTCATACAGCTGATGACATTTACATATAAAGTTTAATTATGAGTTTTCATAGTGAAAAACTTATAAAAAACTTGTTATAGCTTCTGGTTATACTATACTAATGTTAATACCCTGCTCACTCCGGCGATTGCTTTGCTTAATCGGCAGATCACTGCTTTAATCGGCAGATCACTACCTTATTCTAATTTCTTTTGTTCCCACTCCACCACACTTTCTCTTCCGCCTTTTGTCTACTCACAATTTCAATACTGTCATCGTCTTCTTTAATTTCTGCAAAATACAACTAGCGGTGATATTTTTTTCTTCCTTTGCGAATATCCAACTTTGTTTGCTTTACTTATGATCTATTTATAGCTTTCGTGAGATATTTCTAGCTCTGCTGTACATAGTCGGTAGATCACTGCCTTAATCGGCAGATCTCTGTGCTTAATCGGAAGATCCCTGCCTTAATCGGAAGATCATTGCCTTAATCGGTAAATCACTGCCTTAATCGGCAGATCACTGCCTTAATCGGCAAATCCCTACCTTAATCGGTATATCACTACGTTATTTTAGTTTCTTTTATTCCCACAGTGCCACACTTTCTACCCCGTGTTCTCCTGCTCGCGGTATCAATTCTGTCGTCGTCGTCTTCAATTTCTGAAAAATACAACTAGTGGTGATATTTTTTTTTCTTCCTTTGCGAATATCCATCTTTGTTTGCTTTACTTATGAGCTTGTTATAGTAAAAATTTTGTCAAAAATTTAGAGATTATGTTTATACAACTGATGATATTTACATATAAAGTTTAATTATGAGTTTGCATAGTGAAAAACTTGTAAAAAAGTTGTAGATTTTGAACATAAGAGGCATCTGATGCAACAACTATTAGTTTTTGGTTTGCCACAGTCAAGAAAAGTGCTTGATTGACTATACCATTGATAACTCAAAGATGGTTAGTTTTAGCAGAGTTCACAAGGACTACGGTAGTGTCTGCATCATAAAGGCAGTCATCGTAAATTTCTTCAATTTAAAGGGTATTTTCATAAAAAAAACACATAAAAGCCCATCGATGCATTTGTTAATTTTCGTCTATAACATATCCTTCTCTTTCTTTTTTTTTTCATTCACAAAATACGAAAATGAAGAATTTTAGCAATATTGAATATAGTGCTGCTCTTTGCCACCATAAATTTTGCTTTATCTATACAATATACGCTTGGATGTTGTCCTTTTTCCTTTTGCTTGGTTAAAGGATCTATTAATCATAAAATACATCAGTTTGCCATTGCAGATTGGAATTGCCCTCTATTTGTTGTATATACAAGTCCAATTTGCATTTTTTCTGGAATAGCTATAATAATCTTGCTAATACCATGTACTAGATGAATCCGATATAAAGTTGAACATGCTGCCAAATTAATTGCAATAATATTAAGTTCGTAGAAACTTGCTTATTATATGTAAAAAACATCGTTGATATGCTTGTCCCGTTCTTAAAAATTCTGGCCAGTAAAACTGTCAGTATTGTCCATAACCATGGTAGTTTGCTGATCATTTTTCCTAGATGAAGGTTTAGGCCTTAGTTTAGGAGCAATTTTTGTTTCTCAACTTATATAAGACATCCTCATCAGTAATAAAATTAGTAGTCCCCCATAATTTTAGACCTTGTCGTCCAGGTTTGACTTAAGTTGATAAGTGCTTCTTGATATGCCAAGGTCTTA
>NW_025876587.1:0-1582 GCF_002878395.1 Capsicum annuum
TTTTCAAAAGGATCCTAAACATAAACTAAAATGCCATTTTTAAGGAAGGTCATGAACATAAACTGAAATCCCATTTTCCAGGAGGGTCCTAAATAAAAATTAAAATCCCATTTTTTCGAAGGGTCCTGAACATAAAGTGAAATCCATTTTTCAGGAGGGTCTTGAATATAAAGTAAATTCCCAATTTTCTGGAGGGTCCTGAACATAAAGTAAAATCACAATTTTTAGGTGGGTCCTAAACAGAAAGTAAAAATTCTATTTTTTAAGAGGGTCCTGAACATAAAGATAAATCCCAGTTTTTAGAATGGTCCTGAACAGAAGGTAAAAACCTATTTTTCAGGAGGGTCCCGATTATAAAGTAAAATTCCATTTTTGAGGTAGGTCCCAAACAGTATGTAAAATCTCGGTTTTTAGGAGGGTCCTAAACAGAAATTAAAATCCCATTTTTTTGGATGGTCCTGAACATAAACTGAATTCCAAATTTTTAGGAGTGTCCTGAACATAAAGTGAAATCCGATTTTTCAGGAGAGTCCTGAACAGAAAGTAAAATCCCATTTTTCAGGAGGGTACTGAACACAAAGAAAAATCCTATTTTTCAGATGGGTCCTCAACAGAATGTAAAATCCATTTTTCAGGAGGGTCCTGAACATAAAGTGAAATCCCATTATTCAGGAGAGTCTTGAAGAAAGAGTAAAATTCCATTATTTAGGAGGGTCCTGAACAGACAGTAAAATCCCATTTTTCAGGGGGGTTTAAACATAAAGTGAAATCCTATTTTTCAGTAGGGTCCTCAACATAAAGTAAAATCCCATTATTCTGGGGGGTCCTGAACATAAAGGGAAATCCCATTTTTTAGGAGATCCCTGAACATAAAGTGAATTCCCATTTTTCAAGAGGGTCCTGAACAGAAAGTAAAATCCTCTTATTCAAGAGTGTCCTGAACATAAAGTTAAATCCCATTTTCAGGAGGGTCCTGAACATAAAGTGAAATCAGGGTCCTGAACATAAAGTAAAATCCCATTTTTCTGGTAGGTCCTGAACATAACGGAAAATCCCATTTTTTAGGAGGGCCCTGAACATAAAGTGAAATCCCATTTTTCAAGAGGGTCCTGAACAGAAAGTAAAATCCTATTTTTCAAGAGTGTCCTGAACATAAAGTTAAATCCCATTTTAAGAAGGGTCCTTAACATAAAGTGAAATCTCATTTTTCAGGAGGGTCCTGAACAGAAAGTAAAATATCATTTTTCTAAAGGGTCCTAAACATAAAGTAAAATGCCATTTTCAGGAAGGTCATGAACAAAAAATGAAATCCCATTATTCAGGAGGGTCCTAAACAAAAAGTAAAATCCCATTTTTTCGGAGGGTCCTGAACATAAAGTGAAATCCATTTTTCAGGAGGGTCTTGAATATAAAGTAAATTTCCCTTTTTCTGGAGGGTCTTGAACATAAAGTAAAATCCCAATTTTTAGATGGGTCCTGAACAGG
Source organism: Capsicum annuum (assembly GCF_002878395.1). Classification (NCBI taxonomy): domain Eukaryota; kingdom Viridiplantae; phylum Streptophyta; class Magnoliopsida; order Solanales; family Solanaceae; genus Capsicum; species Capsicum annuum. The sequence continues at coordinate 1,486 of NW_025876587.1, forward strand.
AAGTAAAAATTCTATTTTTCAAGAGGGTTCTTAACATAAAGTTAAATCCAATTTTTTAGAAGGGTCCTGAACAGAAGGTAAAATCCCATTTTTCAGG
>NW_025876588.1:0-1005 GCF_002878395.1 Capsicum annuum
CAACAAAAATTTAAACGGACCATACTGGGATGATCCCCAACCTTCCTGGCATGCCCCGATCGATTTTTTGCCCACAACACACCCAAACCCCAGGCCTAACCCGAAATCGTGAACTACAGCTCATCGATTTAGCCTGAAAATGTCCCGTTCGGGCCGTTTTACCCATTTGTCCACCCTAATGGCCACAAAAAATTAAACGAACCCCACTGAGATGATCCTTAACCTCCCTGGCATGCCCCGGTTAATTTATGGCCCACAGCGCACCCAGACCCCAAGCTTTCCCCCAAAACCGTGAGCTATATAGCACACCGATTTGGCCAGAAAATACACAGTTCGCACTGTTGCGCCTGTTTGTCCAACCAAATGGCCACGAAAAAATAAATAAACCAAACTAAGATGATCCCCAACCTCCCTAGCATGCCCCGATTGATTTTTGACCCATGGTATTCCCGAACCCTGGGCCCATCCTAAAATCCCTAGGCTATTGTACACCGATTTGCCTCAAAAATACCTCGTTCGCATCATTTCTCCCATTTGTCCACCCAAATGGCCAAGAAAAGTTAAACGGACCATACTCAAATGATCCCCAACCTCCCTGGCATGCCCAGAATGATTTTTAGGCCACAGAACACTCAGACCTCGGGCCCACCCCTGAAACCATGGGCTATAGCACATCGATTTGGCCCAAAAATTCCCCATTCATGCTGTTTCTCCCATTTGTCTACCTAAATAGCAACAAAAATTTAAACGGATCACACTGGGATGATCCTCAATCTCCCTGGCACGTCCCGATTAATTTTTGACCCACAACACTCCTGAACCCTGGGCCCACCCCCAAAACCTTGAGCTATAGCACACCGATTTATCTTGAAAATATACCATTCGCGCCGTTTCTCCTGTTTGTCCAACAAAATGGCCACGAAAAATTAAACGGACCATACTAGGATGATCCCCAACCTCCCTAACATGCCCCGATTGATTTTCAGACTACAGCATGCCCGAACT
>NW_025876589.1:0-3662 GCF_002878395.1 Capsicum annuum
AGGCGTTAAATAGAATGGATCTAGTTTCTGTTTCAAAATTGAAGAGCGGGCCAGGAAAAGGAAAGAGGCAAGGACCAATTTCTTGTGTCTTATAAAACGTCGTATAAAACCGAAAAGAAGTTTTTGATATTGATTTCAGTTCTTTATGAAGATTGAGGAGAAAGTGCATGCCAAAGAGGAATAAACACGTCAGCTCCAAGCAAGAACCCAGGTAATAAACCCGGGGTCTAATTGTTGTGACTAACGAAAATAGTTCCAAATTAATATGGAGAATCATAGGCTGCTAATTGTTGAGTGTTAGCTCTTTAAAGTCATGTGATATATCGTGTGGTCTTAATTGTGTCATGTGGAAATTTAAAATTAAAGAGTTGCCAAAAAAGGGAAGATGCAATCTTTTTAAAATGGACTAACAAGGAAAGTATGGCAAACAAATTGAAACCGAGGGTGTGTAAAATATCATTGGCAAGAGTTAGATGACAATTATTTTATCAGAAGCTAGAAATACTGACTGACTGTTTGTTTGATTTACTTCATGCTGGCTGTTCGTTTGATTTACTTTGTGCTATGAGCAGGAAAAGAAATGCTGACTGTTCATTTGATTTACGTTGTGCTATGTACAGGAAAAGAAAGAAGCAGAGATCAAACATCTATAGAGAAATCTCAATTTCAAAGCAACTCCCATGCCTGCCTTCTACTGTGAACTTGACCACCGCTCAGAAAAAACCAAGGTATTATAACAGGTCTCAAATAATGAGCATTCAGATCACCAAATTTCACCTTTCACAAGTGTCTTGTTATTTTCTATTTTCCTGTGTTGAAACTAGGTAACATCAGATATGTGCACTTAGCCTACTGTTCTCACATGAAAGTAAAGCTTGTTTGTAAATTTTTTTACAAGCTGTTTTATTAGTTTATGGTAGAAGCAAGCACTCTCCTGTCATTTTATGACTCAAATCCCCTTTGTTGGACAAGCGATTTTACCTTTCAAAAAATTAAAACCGATAAAAAAGGGGGAATAGTGGAGTTCTATCTTGCTATCCTTGATCGAAGGAAACATTGACACTAAAGAGCAAAATAGATCATCTTGTACCTTGGTCCTCCTATTATGACGTCCTTTAGGGCTTATTTCATTGACATTAGGTATGCGTGTTATGCAGCAAACTTCCTTAGGGCCCTATGTTGTTTCAATCTCATTGGTCTAGGTGATAAGGTGTACAACTTCCTAATATCCTTTCAAAGCTGAAATTTGAATAAGAGAATATTCAATGCCGTTGAACTATTACTTAACTTTCTTTTTAGTTAGATTGTTCTTCAGTTATTCTTAAATTGATCATCGAATTTTACGGTAACAGATAACTTGCTTTATACAGGTTTCTTCGGGTTCAAAAGCTAATGTACTTAATCAACATAAAAGGTATGCTGCTTTACCATGTTGAAAATGTGGGATATTTTGGTAGCACTGATTCATCCTATTTTTCTCAACCTTGTTTATTATTGAATGATGTAGCACTGAAGAACAACCAATATCAAGAAAGGTTGTCGCTTCTCGTGCTTCATGTACAGAGAAAGTTAGCCATAGATTATATCAAAGTGTAAACAGGTATATATCGTGGAGAAATTTTGAGCTTTAACTCCATATTTTGTTCATAAACGTATATCTTAGATATATTATTGTTGTATAGGGATAAGGAGAGTGTAAATTCATGTCAACCAGTCGTGAAACAGAATGGATCTAGTTTCCGCTTCAAAACAGAAGAGCGGGTCAGGAAAAAAAAAGAGGCAAGGACCAATTTCTTGTGTCTACTCGATAAAGTTCAAACGTCGCATAAAACCTAAAAGAAGTCTTTGATATTGATTTTAGTTCTTTATGAATCTAGAGGAGAGAGTGCATGCCAAAGAGGAAGAAACACGTCAACTCCAAGCGAGAAAATAGGTAATAAACCCGGGGTCTGATTCTTGTGACTAACGGAAACAGGTCCAATTTAATACAGAGAATCATAGGCTGCTAATTGTTAAATGTTAGCTCTTTAAAAGTCATGGAATTACAGAGTTTCCAAAAAAGGAAAGAGGCAATCCTTTTGAAGTGAACTAACACGGAAATTAAGATAAACAAATAGAAACCGATGGAGTGTAACATGTCATCGGCAAGAGTTAGATGACAATTACTTTATCAGCAGCTAGAAATACTGACTATTTGTTTGGTTTACTTTGTGCTATGTGTAGGAAAAGAAAGAAGCAGAGATCAAACAGCTACAGAGAAATATCAATTTTAAAGCAACTCCCATACCGTGAACCTGGCCGCCGCTCAGAAAAAAATAAGGATGGACAGAGTTGGGAGGAGGCAGGAGCAAGAGCTGCAGAGGCAGATGGAGGATGGACAGAAAGAGAGAAATTCTAGATGTTATGAGGGCAAAAACTGTTATTTTCTGTGTTGAAACTATGTAACATCAAATCCTTCGTGCACTTAGCCTACTGTTCTCACATAAAAAGTAAATCTTGTTTGTAGATTTATTTACAAGCTGTTTTTACTGGTTTACGGTATAAGCAATCACTCTTCTGTCATTTTATGACTCAAATCCCCTTTCTTGGACAAGCTAATTTTACCTTTCAAAAAATTAAAACCAATAAAACTTTCTTTGAAATTTAGTACTCTCTCAGTCTTCATCCTTATCCTCCTCTGAAGTAATTATTTTTCCCTCTCACTCCGACGACCTAGTAATATAACTTGCTCTTTTGATTACTTTTTCAGGAGCTAGCAAGTAAAACTAAATCACAAAACAGGCCTTTGACTGCAGCAGGGGCTAGAGCTACTAGTGCAACTGAGAACACTGTTCGTTGTTTAAGGGCAGAAGTTTATAACAGATGTTCCACTAATGAATGTCTAAATGTGGCCGGTTCACCACAGGTTTTAGAAGTAACTATTCATCCTTCAGTAGAGTTATTAGATAGCAGCGTGCCTTCAGCTACAACAACTAAAACGTCCAAACAAACCCAATCAAATAGAACAGTAGATCCAAAGAGAGAGTAAGAGAAAAGACAGGTCGCGAATTCTCCAAGACCAAGAACATCATATTCTATCAGGAGGAACAAGGACTTTAAAGCTGAAGACAAAACAAAGGTTCTTGCATGAAGAATAGGAAACCATGCAACGAGAAAGGATGTTAGAAGTGTGGACTTGAGACATAGTACAAGAGTTGGTCATTTAGCCGTCGGTGTTGCTTCCTATACGTATCATCGTTTAGTTGTTGCTGTTGGTGTGAATCTTCTTACATTCTCAGCATAGCAAAGATGATTGGTCTCGTATTTGAGATGATAAACTTAGTGAGTAGGTTAGCATTTTTGTTAGATATGCTGCATATAATTATGCCTAGTTTCGTATAGATAATGTCTTTGAGCCAAGTTCTTGATATACCACAAATGTTGTGCTATTAAAGATCAACATACTTTGTGTAAAATGTTAAAAGTTACTGCCATGTGACTAAGAGGTCACGAGTTCAAGTCTTGGAAACAGCCTCTGGCAGAGATGCAAGGTAAGGCTGCGTACGATACACCCTTGTGGTGGGGCCCTTCCCCGGACACCGCGCATAGCGGTAGCTTTAGTGCACCGGGCTGCGCTTTGTTAAAAGTTGTTGTTCAATTAGTAGTCAATATTTTGCACCATT
>NW_025876590.1:0-2290 GCF_002878395.1 Capsicum annuum
AAAAAAATTCTTGATTGACAATAAAAATAAATATATTCTTGAACAATGTTAAGAGACTTTTTGATTGTTAATGTAGATATGGTTAGTTTGTGACGTGAAGGTTTTAGGCTATGTTGCTCGGACTCTTCAAAAATGTCAGAGAGTGCATGTCGGATTCTCCAAAAGCACCGCAGCTTTGGAGAATCCAACACGAGTGCAGCATCGAAAGTGAAGAGTCCGTGCAACTTAGGTTTTAGGATACATTTCTTGAATTTTGAACTGTTTATTTATTTTGGTTTTGTTAAAAGAGATTCTTGAATTTATGTTCATTTGATTTTGGGGTTTAAGGGGTTTAGGATTGATACTTTTTTTTTTTTGTGTGTGTGTGAAGATGCTTTCATGAAATGTGTTAGATTTACTATGTATTGATTTACAGTCTCTTTTGTTAAAACTGTAACATTGTTTTGTTCTTTGGATGACAGATTCAAAAGATTGGATTTTTAATAGAGAATCAAACAATAGGAAGGGGACATGAATACAATTTGGCTTGGAGGAAAGCTGAAGAAGCAGGTTTAGTTTTCTTGCTTTATTATTTTCAGTATCCGTATTGGTCAATTGTTTGATTGAAGTAGGACCCAGAGGTCATGGAGGTCATACATTCAAGCTGTGGAAACAGTCTCTTGCAGAAATGTTGGATAAGGCTGTGTACAATAGACCCTTGTGGTCCGACCATTCCTAGGACCCCGCATATAGTGGGAGCTTGATTGCACCGGGATGCTCTTTAAGTACTATTGTCGTGGAGATAGAATTTTTGAGTCTATGAGGTCTAGATTCTAGAAAATGCAGCTTATTTATATGTATTAAGTGGATATTCAAACACAAATATAGAGTTTGAGGCAAAGCTATTGTGTTCTCCCGGACCAGTAGGCAAAGCTCTCGCTCCGTCCTTCCTGACGTGGTGGTCAATCGGGAGGTGTTAGTTTTTTATTTTCTGTATTATTTTCCCCTTTTTGGATAAATGGGATTCATGTGGGGTTTTCATTGTTTTGTAGCTTTGAGGCGATATCAAGAAACCCACTGGTTGGAATGTTTCGTCGGGCCATTAGGTATATCAAGCCAACCATCTGAGAGAGAGTTTGTTTCTTGTTTGAGAAGTGGCTTTGTACTTTGCAATTTAATTAACAAAGTTCAACCAGGATCAGTTCCGAAGGTACATCACTCTCTAGTATGCAAAAGCCCGCTCTTTATACAAAATTCGTTTTTCATTCATCGTTGTTTTTATGTTATTAGGTTGTAGAAATCCACACTCCTTCACAGTCAACCATGTGGGATTCTCAGCCTCTGCGAGCATATCAATATTTTGAGAACATCCAGAACTTTTTAGTAGCCGCGAAAGATTTAAAGCTAACAGCTTTTGAGGGATCTATTTTTGAAAGGGTAAAATTATAGAATTTTGACTTGTTTTAAGTTTTATATTCTACGGAGGTTGTAAAGAGATACTAACTTCTGATTTCGTTTTGTGCATTCTTAGGATAATATTGAGGCAGGTTCGTCGACTAAGGTTGTGGATTGCATTTTGGAACTTAAAGCATACCATGAGTGGAAGCAAATGACTGGAGGCGTCGAATGTTATAAGCCTCTAAGGTCTCCTCTCTTGACCCCTTCAAGAGGAAGGATTCAAGAACATACACATGTGACAATCAATTCTGATAGTCACAGGCGATTGGAAATGTCGGCTAGCTTTCCAAAACAATCACCGACAGATGAAGAAATTAAGAAACTTGAAGGTCTTTATAACGATGGACAAACTTGTCTTTTATTCTTACATATTTCGTAGTTAATTTTTCACTTTCTGCCGACTTTGAAATTCATGTTTATTCTGGTTTCTCAAACGGGATTTTTAGGCATGATTGTCAAGGCTACAGCTGAAAAAATGGTGGACATGAAGGAAAACATGGGCTCTTTTCAAAATGGGAATACGGTATGCATTCTCCTGACTGTTTGCAGCTTTACTTAAAGTCAACAATCACTGGTATATTCAAGATTTTTTTCTCCGAAACAGAACCAAGTTGAAATGTTCAGTAGGATCTTCTCTAGCTGCTTAGAGGAACAACTTCAAAACAAGTCCCCTAAGGTAATCGGATCATTTCTTGTTATTGTTAAAAGCTAAGCGAATAGTTTAAATTTTTATTGTTATGCCGCTAAAAGATTAGTAAACTAATGTCAAATCTGGATATTGTTTTCTACCGACTGTCATTTTGTATGATTCATATGTTTTATATATTTGAGTGAGTGTGAAATGATATATCTT
>NW_025876591.1:0-1810 GCF_002878395.1 Capsicum annuum
TTAAGTTTAACCATATTGTTCTAATATCTATTTATTGTAGTTTCTCTATTGTTGCTATTTGTTGTTTTCTCTACTTAATACAGGTGGAGATGAATGTTCAATTGGAGTTTGAGGAATTATTCTGTAAAGGTTAGATTTAATGATATGTATATTATCATATTATTTTTCTTGTAGTTTACAAGTAGTAGACGAGCATTCAGTCGGATGTTGAGTAATTTTTGTATAAAGGCTAGGTTTAATCGTATTGTTTTGATATCTCGATTATCGTACTATTTTGATGAATGTTCGGTTGGACATTGATGAAATATTGTGCAAAGGTTAGGTTTAGTGATATCTCTATTATCGTATTATTTTTTGTGTTTTAGTGATAGACGAATGTTCAGTCGGCCTTTTAGTAATTTTTGTATAGAGGTTAGACTAAATCGTATCGCCAGGTATCTCAATTATCATATTATTTTGTTGTAGTTTCTATTCTGATGCTATCAGTTGTTTTTGTTACTGCCGTTTGTATTTATACTTTCATTACTTTTGTTAGACTGCAGCTTAGTCTGATTCTTTTATAAGGTACAATTTTCAGTAGGGCTTTGATTATTATTTTTCTCGATCTTTACTTGTAGGCCGTAAGGAATGATAGAGACTAAAAGTTCTGTAAGTAAGTTTATGTTTATTTATTTTTAAAGTTTGATGCAGAATTTTGTGTTACATATTTGCTGAATATATATCTGTGTGTATGTGTGTGGGTTGCTGGGTGGTGTTGACAGATGAATATGGTGTCTAACATTATATTGAAAGTGAAGATGATAATTGTTTTGGCAAGAAAGAGGCAAAGTTACTTTGATATATCAACACATATTACAATTGAAGCTCCGGAAAAATTCAAATTGCATCAAACTGAGGACACTGATGCCTATAATTGAAATTAACAGTTGACATGTTGATTAGTGACAGAGTTAGAATTTTTACGACGTGAGTTTTAAAAATTAAAAGTAAACATACAAAGAGGTCTAAGGAAGTTCACCATCTGTTGTATATTAAAAATAGTTACAACCACATATAAATGTGTAATTTTTCGCCAAAGGAATTTGAATAAATCCCCTGGATCCTTGCTGACTTCGCCTCTGTGATTGATGATGTAACAGGTGTATTAAAATTTTTATAGGTAATTACTTAGTCCTAACGCTAATGAGACAATGCTATTAGAGGAAAGTTGGGAATTCAGCTACTTGTCATGGTGTTGCAAATATTTTTGCACTAATGATAATGAAAAGATTTGCTTTAACTTTAAACTATGTAACATTTCTACCATGCAATGCAGTTTTTATTCTGAAAATAAAGAACTGCAGTTTTATTCTGAAAAAAAAGTACCGTTATTGAAGCAAAACAATTCAAATATTCAATTACTTAACTATCTTTTTGATATTTAGTACTTCTTTCTACTTATAGGTTGCTGGGAAGACACGTGTGGTGTGACAATATCACACCATGCTAAGAGTATTTTTGGGTTGTTTCATGCGAACAAGTATTAATTAATCATGTCAATTCATAACAATTATTTTAAGATCTATTTCTCTCTTTTAATTGATTCTATTATTTTATAATACATTATTTGTAAATGATGTTATTAAGAGTAGATATCCGACCTCATAATGAAGTGAAAGTTCATAAAAATTGGACATTTTAGTCTCATGAAGTAGTACCAACGGATATGATTGTATTAGTCAAATATTTTTGAATGTATTTATTTATGCGCTAAGAAAAATTACTAAATAGAAGAACAAGTACATCATGTTATCTATAGAATATTGCAATA
>NW_025876592.1:0-1201 GCF_002878395.1 Capsicum annuum
CAGCTTACTTCCTTAGGGCCCTATGTTGTTTCAATCTCGTTGGTCTAGGTGATAAGGTGTACACCGGTAACAGGTTTGTTCAAAGTTAATTTGGTTATCTGGAATGGCATGGTTGGGAACTTTGATTCTCATTAAACTTCTCCTAACATCCTTTCAAAGTTGAAATTTGAATAAGAGAATCTTCAATGCCGTTGAACTATTACTTAACTTTTTTTTTAGTTAGATTATTCTTCAGTTATTCTTAAATTGATCATCAAATTTTATGGTAACAGATAACTTGCTTTATATAGGTTTCTTCGGGTTCAAAAGCTAATGTACTTAATCAACATAAAAGGTATGCTGCTTTACCATGTTGAAAATGTGGGATATTTTGGTAGCACTGATTCATCCTATTTTTCTCAACCTCATTTATTATTGAATGATGTAGCACTGAATAACAGCCAATAGCAAGAAAGGTTGTCTCTTCTCATGCTTCCAGTAGAGAGAAAGTTAGCCATAGATTATATCAAAGTGTAAACAGGTATATATCATGGAGAAATTTTGAGCTTTAACTCCATATTGTGTTCATAAACGTATATCTTAGACATATTATTGTTGTACAGGGATAAGGAGAGTGTAAATTCATGTCAACCAGTCGTGAAAAAGAATGGATCTAGTTTCCACTTCAAAACAGAAGAGCGGGCCAGGAAAAGGGAAGAGGAAAGGACCAATTTCTTGTGTCTACTCGATAAAGTTCAAATGTCGTATAAAACCTAAAAGAAATCTTTGATATTGATTTCAATTCTTTAAGAAGCTAGAGGAGAAAGTGCATGCCAAAGAGGAAGAAACACATCAGCTCCAAGCGAGAAAACAGGTAATAAACCTGGGGTCTGATTCTTATGACTAACGGAAACAGGTCCAATTTAATACGGAGAATCATAGGCTGCTAATTGTTAAATGTTAGCTCTTTAAAAGTCATGGAATTACAGAGTTGCCAAAAAAGGAAAGAGGTAATCGTTTTGAAACGAACTAACAAGGAAATTAAGACAAACAAATAGAAACCGAGGGAGTGTATGAAAGACCCCGTAAAAATCGCATGTCAAATTTAGCTTGTAAAGCTCCATGAGAGATTCCAACACTTAGAAATTTTTTTTTTCTAAGTGTTCAAGTTCAACACTTACTCTCATTTTAGACCACCTAACTTCGGGGATTTATTTGATGA
>NW_025876593.1:0-1184 GCF_002878395.1 Capsicum annuum
TTGATGCAACTACAACTCAACTTTTGATAAACATTGCAAGGGAGAATCCTTCTGTCCTTGAGATGATACCAGAGCTTCACTCCAAAAATAGGAAGTGAATATATCTTTCAGTTGGTTTATTTGGTTATTATACCATTTTCTTTTGTCCCTGCATGAGAAATGGCATTGAAAAAATGGCAATTAGAACACCACTTGAGCTTTCCGGGCAGGCTTCGGAGGAGGTAGATGTCAATGCACTCTTAATATGAATAATAATATGAGATCCCTTTATGTGTCTATATTATAAGTTTAGTTTCCTTTTATGTACTATTATTTTCCATCACTTTGAGATTCAATAACAACTGCCTGTAACATAGAAAATGTTATGGAAAATCTTTCTAACTCAACCCCTATAGTATGAATATTTGTAACTTTCATGAAATTAAATAGAACTTGTTCAAATATGATAGGGTATATATATATCTGATGTTTATGATTTTTCAGCTGACAATACAGATATGTGTTGGCCGGCAAGTTTTAAATCTCTATTTTCTGCTGTCTACTTTTGCAAGATGATTTATTGGACGCCGACATAAATAGTTGGTCATAGTTAGACATATGTAATGTATTACAACCAAATGCTCTTTGTATTTTCTTTGTGCCCTCCTCTCTCTCATTAACTTTCTTGAATTTGATTACATCAGGAAAGTCATAGAACTGGGAAGATTATCCAAGTAACGGACATTGCGGACTTTATGACAAACGAGGTAAATTTGAGGGCTCTTCACATATAAAAGAAATGTGCAGCATTGAAATGGGCTCCCTGTCAGAAGCTATTCTAGTAGCTAGATCTGTAGTTAGATTACAGGACATTCTTTTTCAATGAAGCCAAATATGTTTTTGTGGGTTGCAGAACAAGTTCATCACGGTCGGACCAGAAACTAAAGTATGAAAGTATTCAACAACAACAACAAACCCAGTGTATTCCCACTTAGTGGGGTCTGGGGGGGTAAGATGTACGCAGTCCATACCTCTACCTCTGATGAAGTAGAAAGGCTGTTTCTTCATTTGTCAAACATCTAGCCTTAGTGAAAATAAGCTGAAATACTTCGCAACATAGTCTATCACCTTCCTGTACATTTTCAGTCTTACACCAAAAATCTGAAAACAATAGGGGCGGACCTATAGGCAATCCTTTGGTGCTC
>NW_025876594.1:0-3389 GCF_002878395.1 Capsicum annuum
TTTTCTTCAAACACCCCACTCACCCCGCCACTCTTCTTCCCCTCTTTATATTCTTCAAAGACCCCACACCCCCTACCCACCCCTACACCCCAGTCATCTTTAATTTTTTTCATCGATTTTGCTTCGATTTTTAATTTTTCTTCACTGATTTTAGTTGATTTTTAGATTTTTTTTCATGAATTTAGCTTTATTTTTTTCAAATTTGCTTCATCTATTTTGCTTCAGTTTTTAGTTTTTTTATTTGTTTTTTTTTATTTTAATTTTTCTTCTCGGATTTAGCTTTATTTTTAAATTTCTTTCATCAATTTTGCTTCGATTTTTAATTTTTCTTCACTGATTTTTCTTATTTTTAATGCTTCGATTTTATTTTTTTATTAATTTTGTCTAAATTCAATTTGTTTCACTAATTTAGCTTTATTTTTTTATTTTTCTTCATCGATTTTTTTTATTTTTAATTTTTCTTCGTTGATGTTGCTTATTTTTTTATTTTTTTCATCGATTTTGCCCTTAATGATTAAAAAAAGTGCTTATTATTTCATTTTCACGAACCTTTAAATGCGTATATAAATTTCTCTCAATAATTCTTACCGTTAAATAAATTAAGATTGATAAAAATAATGGATAAAAATGTGAAAGAAGTATAAATTAATGGGCGTTGAGTTAATATATTGTTTTTGTCAAGACAAACTCTTAAATATGTATCTAATTTTTAAATCTCTCCCAATAATTTTCACCATTAAATAAGCTTAAAATTGACAAAAATGATGGATAAAAATAAGAAAAAAGGTATAAATTAATGAAAATGAGTTAATATATTGTTGGTGGGCCAAATTGGGCACCACATCAGCCAAAAAATGGTTTTCAAGGGCCTTCATGGAGGTGCAATACACGCACCTAGCCAACTCAGCAAAAGGTGCCAAAATGACACACTTTATTGCTACTTGAGGTGCCAAAATAGAACAATGTCCACTTAAGGTGTCTAAGTGAAAAATGACGCGTACTTAAGGATGCTGCGTATGGATTTTGCCAAACTTTTAAGCAGAAAGAAAATGCTAGCTGGTACTTACATGATTATATTTATTATTATTATATTTGATAATTTTCTTAATCATGTTTTGGCATGTCTACACAACTTTTCCCAAAATATATAAACAATATAACTCCAAATCTTACGACTAGTAACGAAGTTGGATGGCCAAAGATGACGTGTGCATTAATTAGAAACTTTTCCAACTCTTCTTTCCCTTTTGGTACTATTTTACGTAAGTTTCCACTCCCCCAATCCAAACTTTTGCCGTGCAAAAACCAGAAATGATTTGATGCAAATTGTTATAAATCTAGTTACAGTGGAGGATCACATGAGAATATGTTAAATTACATTTGGGGGGCTCTAGGCAGATGTCTATATATATATATATATGAGAAAGTAATATGTTATGGATTATTATGTTTAAACTTAAACCGTTTTAACTCTTGAAATTGGATTTGCGCTTACACAAACTGAAACAACGGGAAATGGGAGTATATATTTAGACCCATATAAGTATTGCTTCTTTAACCAGCGGTCTTGAGTTCATCACCTTAGTTTAGGAGCACTTTTCCCCCAACAGGAGGCTTCTCGATGCGAATCCGAATTTCATTAGACTTAATGCAGGTAGTGAACATTGAAAAAGAAGACATTTGTTGAGGGAATAATTAGGGAGGAATTTGATGTATTGACAGTAATTTTATCTGAACCCAATGCTTTCAATACAGAACATAAATTTATATACAAAAGTTCAATAAAATTGCAATAAATTTTAGACATAAATTCGTAACTTTAAAAGAAATAAATTACTAAAAGAAGCCTTAAAATTTGAATCGATAAAGTTTAACTTATAGATGAGCAGTTCACTAGTCACTCTTATTGGGTTGGTGAACCGTATAAAATGCCAACACTACTCCTAACATTGCACCTCAACGAAAGGCAAAAACCTCTCTTTCTTCTACTCTAAAATTTCCCAATTCAGTTATTCAAACAAACTGAAATAGAACCAAAAAGGAATATCAAAAAATGGGTTCAACAAGCCATAGCCTAACTCAAACAGAGGATGAAGCATTCGTATTTGCAATGCAATTGGCCAGTGCTTCTGTACTTCCTATGGTCCTAAAAGCAGCCGTAGAACTTGACCTTCTTGAAATTATGGCTAAGGCTGGTCCAGGTGCATTCATTTCTCCTTCTGAGCTTGCTGCTCAGCTCCCTACGAAGAATCCAGAGGCACCCGTTATGCTTGATCGAATGTTTAGGCTTCTTGCTACTTACTCTCTGCTTAATTGTACACTCAGGACCCTCCCTGATGGCCGTGTTGAGCGGCTTTATAGTCTGGCTCCGGTGTGTAAGTTCCTGACTAAGAATGGGGATGGTGTTTCTATTGCCCCAATTTTGCTCATGAATCAAGATAAAGTCCTCATGGAGAGCTGGTAAATTCCCTTTGATACGTTTAAGCAACAAAATTAAATGACATTTTTGGTACATTATTCATATGTTTAGTTTAAAATCACAACATTTAATAGTGTTTTTTAGTTCAAGTCAAAATCTGATAAACAAATTGAAATGATGAGCATACCTAAACTATATGTATTCCACTAGTTATTAGGATGGTTAACATACATATATCTATGTATCAGTATCTGAACTAATTTTTTTTTCTTTTCAATTGTAGGTACCACTTAACAGATGCAGTACTTGATGGTGGAGTCCCATTCGACAAGGCTTATGGAATGACAACATTCGAGTACCGTGGCACAGATCCAAGATTCAACAAGGTTTTCAACTGTGGAATGTCCGATCACACCACCTTGTCCATGAAGAAAATTCTCGAAGACTACACGGGATTTGAAGGACTCAATTCCATTGTTGATGTTGGTGGTGGAACTGGTGCTACTGTGAACATGATTGTCTCCAAGTATCCCTCCATTAAGGGCATTAACTTTGATTTGCCACATGTTATTAGAGATGCTCCATCTTATCCAGGTAATTAAGCAATTAAGATGTCTTAGTCTCCACCTATGATTGATAAATACATTAATGTTCTTGTTCTTGTTTTGTGCTGCGCACTAATCACTTTCCTAAATTTTATCTAGGTGTGGAACAGGTTGGTGGTGACATGTTTGTTAGTGTGCCAAAAGCAGATGCCATTTTCATGAAGGTAATGCCAATCGAGCTACCCACCATCTCAACAACAAGCCCTGGATTCAGATACGTGTAGGTGGAATAAACTAGCAGTCACCTCTACTTGTTTCGTTGTAACATCTTGTCCCTTTCGCCCATGGGGTTTCACTGAGATATGTGGAGTAGGAGAAACGGGTCTCACAAGGAAACAAGTAGAGGTGTCCTAAGGCTATTCGAA
>NW_025876595.1:0-1455 GCF_002878395.1 Capsicum annuum
GATATATTTTTTGAAAAATAAAAATATAATTAGGTATTTGTAGTAATCTGGTACTCTAAATATTCTAATGCATTTAAGTAGGTAAAATTATAATATTATATTTTGTTGTTGGTTGGATTATCAACTTTTAGATAAATTTAACAAAGAGATGAATTTTTAACAACTACCGAAACTTCAAATTGGGAGCTAATGCATTCACACAACTTAAATCTTTTTTTTTATTGATTTAATTAAAATTAAATGAACTAAAAAAATGGTGAGAATATGTTGGAAAATTCCATTTAACAAAGGGGATAGAATCTTAAGACAATATTCACTTATTAAAGACTCAAACTACAACAACAATTTGTAAAATGAAAATATTTGGTGATCATATTCATGTAGTTTATTTCCTTTGTTCAATAAAATTTTATACATGGATATATTTTTTTTAAAATAAAAAAATAATTAATTATTTGTAGAAATCAGGTACTCAATATATCCAAATGCATTTAAGTAGATAAAATTACAATATTATATTTTGTTTTATATTTTGAAATATAAAAATATGAGGTTTTGGTTGGATTATCAACTTTTGGATAAATTTAACAAAGAGATGAATTTTTAACAACTACCGAAACTTCAAATTGGGAGCTAATGCATTCACATAACTAGAATGTTTTATTTATTGATTTAATTGAAATTAAATGAAATAAAAATAATGGTGAGAATATGATGGAAAATTCCATTTAAAAAAAGGAATAAAATCTTAAGAAGATATTCACATATTAAAGACTCAAACTTCGACAACAATTTGCAAGATAAAAATATTTGGTGATCATATTCATGTAGTTTATTTCTTTAGTTCAATAAAATTTTATACATGGATATATTTTTTGAAAAATAAAAAAATAATTAGGCATTTGTAGTAATTAGGTGCTCAATATATCCTAATGCATTTAAGTAGGTAAAATTACAATATTTTATTTTATTTTATATTTTGAGATATAAAAATATGTAGTGTTTGTTGGATTATCAACTTTTGGATAAATTTAACAAAGAGATGAATTTTTAACAACTACCGAAACTTCAAATTGGATGCTAATTCATTCACACAACTTGTATCTTTATTTATTGATTTAATTGAAATTAAATGAATAAAAAGAATGGTGAGAATATGATGGAAAATTCCATTTAAAAAAAAGGAATAAAATCTTAAGACGATATTCACATATTAAAGACTCAAACTTCAACAACAATTTGCAAGATGAAAATATTTGGTGATCGTATTCATGTAGTTTATTTCCTTTGTTCAATAAAATTTTATACATGGATATATTTTTTGAAAAATAAAAAAATAATTTGGCATTTGTAGTAATTTCGTACTCAATATATCCTAGTGCATTTAAGTAGGTAAAATTATAATATTATATTTTATTGTTGGTTGGATTATCAACTTTTGGATAAATTTAACTA
>NW_025876596.1:0-1966 GCF_002878395.1 Capsicum annuum
AGAACGTTGGATAATGATTCATTACATGCTTACTGTTCACATCGTTGCAGATCAAGACCCTCAAAAAGGTGTTGGCTAACAAGGAAGCACTAACTCCTCAAACTAACAAACCAAAGGAAGCATCAAGGACACCTTTCCAGAAGCCTAAAGCAACAGCTGAGCTTCAGGAGGATATGATGTAACAAAATTGTATGATCAAGCGGGTAATGATAGTTTCATGAAGACTCCTCCGAGTCCACCTTTTTCTTTTAGAAGCCAGGATACTCCTCAAACTCCAGCTTCTGGTCTCAAATACCAGCAAGCTTCTCGGAGTCCAACTTCTGGTTTTAAAAGCCAACAGCCTCCTCGGAGTCCAACTTCTGGTTTCAAAAGCAACCATGCTCCTCGGAGTCCAACTTCCACCTATAAAAGTCAGCAGCTTCCTCGAAGTCCAACTTCTGGTTTCAAAAGCCAGCAGGCAGCTCGGAGTCCAACTTCCGCTTTGAAGAGTTGCAATGCACCTAGGAGTCCAACAAGTGCTGCCATCAAAAGCCAGGTTGTGAAAACAACAGATAACAGAACAAGTATGCCTTCTCTTCAACTACCTAAGACACCCGAGCCACTGATAACCTCTATAAGTGAGAACAAGGTAGGAATGCAAAGTAACCGTACCATTTAATCTGAATTCCAGAAGCCTTTGACTAGCAGTACTCATGGAAAGGGATCTCAAATACGAAGATCACTTCGGACTATTGGGAAACTGATTAATGGTTTTGATAGAAAGTATGTAAGCTATAGCTTTTCGGAAGTTCAACATTGTGATTCTGTTGCCTGAGATACTCCTGTTATCTTCCCGTCCTTATCATGGACGCATAATCGTGTTCTATTTGTGAAAATTTATAGGAACCAACAGAAAAGGACTGAAGCAGCAGCCCCATTATCGCCTTTTAGTTACCAAAATGAGGAGAAGTCATCAACGGCATCTAATGCAAGGACACTGAGAAGACAATCCTTAACTGGCATCCCACTACTAACCATGTCGAGAAGATTTTCACTTGGAGGAGGGAGCGTACCGGATTCTTGTAAGTAAAATGAATTTTAAGTTTCAGTTAAAACCCAATACTGATCATATATAGCATTTACAGAATCTTCGTTCATTTTACAGGTGCAAATGAAAGTAGAAATTGCAAAACTCCAGGCGCGTCAGCCAAGTTAACAAAGAGGTGGCTATGAGGAAACAACACTAAGTAGTTAACACCAAGAAGCTGATACATAAAATAAAGATTGAAAAGCATAAATAGCTGGAAAGGGAGATTAAAAGAAGTTAGTCCACCTCAGCAACCAGTTCAAGAAAGTAGTTATAACTGCCAATTAGTTAGACAGTTTTTACTGTCACTGTTCATTCTCAAATCAGTTAAAAGTAGTTACAATTGTATTCATAGTGTATTCCATTTTCAGATAAATAGAGAATCTGTGCAATAAAAAATCATCAATAACAAATATCAATTTTTTTTCTAAATTTCTCTCTATGGTGTTGCAATATTTTCGATCCACACGTTCAACTACACTAAAGTAAGTGAACACCAAAAAAATATTAAATTAACATGAAAATTCAGAAGTAGAATATAGCTAAAGTATCTACAAAAAAATAAGGAAAAGTTCAACTTAAAAGAGAGCAGGATATTATCTAAGGAGTTAGAAGCGACATGAAAAAATTAAATAGTTACCAATAGTTTTGTTAACTAGACGTTTTATAGTAGTGGATGTTTAGAAGTAGCGACTGCTTAAACCAACCCTTTTGTCAATGAAAAGCCACCTCTTCAAACTTTTCTTATAACTACTACTAGGAATGGATTCCATTAAGTATGGGCTTCCTACAATCTGAAAAAGTTGAAAATATTATGCGATGTGATTCTGAAATTAGTTGTGTGATATAACATTGACAGAAAATTATTGCACAGTACCTCATCTCCCAAACCACACTGCA
>NW_025876597.1:0-6467 GCF_002878395.1 Capsicum annuum
TAGTTAGCTTGCAATATTTTCATGAATGGATGATGATTTGTGAGTGGTTGTTTATGAGTGTTTCGGTTTGTCCTTTGAAATCTCATGGAGACTAGTTTGATTCATGTACAGTCTCCATACATAGAGATGATGAAGAACAACTTCTTCTTTTTTCGATCATCAACTAATGATGCAAACAAGACCCCTTCACCACCATTAAAGTCCAAGGAAGTTTCTTCTTGGAGGAGTGTTTCATTGTCATCTGGATCCTTCTATAACAGTGGGTTAGGAAAAAATAATTTCACGGATCTAAGCAAATCTCCCCATGGTCACAGTAAGAAAGTTCATCCTAAGAAATCTGGTCGTGATTCAAGCCGGTATGCATATCATTTTACTGTAGCTTCCTTTTTCACACTTAAATTGATGTTTTAATTTGCATTTGCTTGTCCAAAGTAATGACAAATATTTCTTCACACCAGAGACCTTAGAGTTCCAGTGTTGATTCGGACTATTAGAATATTGACAAAGGAGAAGGTACAAATGGCTTCTGAAGTTTCAAGCATGCTACAGAATCAAGTTGCTGAAAGGGCTTCTACTAAGGAAGAATCCAGCATATTACAGGCAAAACTAGATTCACGGACACGAAGATTGGAGACAGAAAAGAATGAGTTACAATCAGTACTGGAAAAGGAGTTGGATAGAAGATCCAGCGATTGGTCTCTAAAACTTGAGAAATACCAAATTGAACAGCATAGACTCCGTGAAAGGGAGAGGGAGCTTGCAGAGCAAAATGACTCTCTACAAAGGGAAGTCTCTTCATTTAATGAGAAGGAAGTAGATAATAGAATCAAGATGTCATTTTCGGAGAAACACCTTGAAGATTTGTCTAAGAGAATAGAGCAAGTGTTAGAGGAGAATCAAAATCTAAGGTAGCAGCTCACTTAGTTACAAGAGGAATATCGAGTAGCTCAAGACAATAGAGATTATGTCCCGGAAAACTACCAGGAAAAGGTTAAAGAGCTTAAATCGAAGACTTTGCTTACAACAGTGCTAAGGGAGAAGCTCTATTCCGAGGAGATGGACATAAAGAAACTTCAGGCTGATCTAGCCGCAACAGTTAGAGGTAACGGCATTCTCAAATGTGAAGTGCAAAATACGCTGGACGCTCTTTCTTATGCCACACCCAAGTTGAAATATCTCGAGCTTCAGGTAAGCAGGCAATGTTAAGATCTCGTTGCAACGGAATAGTTTTTATTTTTCAACTTTGGATACCTCGTCTTCATATATGATAGCCTGTCGCTTTCTACTTCTGTTTGATTTTAGGTTCATCTTTGTTCCATCTGAAGTTCACGATTTTCTTTATGAACTTGTATACATGAGTTGCTGGCATGTGGTAGTCTTCTGTGACATGTCTGATCGCCTTAATGTGTAATCACTTGGACCAACTAAGAACATGATAAACTTTGTGATACCTTCAAACCCATAGATCTGATTGTGCTCTGATGTGGTAAAGTTACCCGAAGGGGTTTCAGTAAGTTTGCTCGTTGATGTGACTTAATTCTTGTACAATCTCATGAGTTATGTACTATGAATTTTAACAGTTAAAAAGGATTCATGATTTGGTTGAACTTCTAGGCTATGAGTTTTTTTTGAATTTCTGATGAAATGTTATTGGTGATCTTTGTGTCTTTCTTGTTTTTCATGGTTACGGTTGATTCTGGCAGGTGCTAAAAAGGACGAAAATATCAACCAGCTCACTAATGATTTGCAAGAATGCATGAAGGAACTTGGCGTTGTGAAGGCGGTACTGCCAAAAGTGTTTCAGGAGAGGGATTTCATATGGGAGGAAGTTAAGAGCTACAGTGAGATGAACATGCTATTGAATTATGAGATCAACATGTTGAAAAGGAAGGTAGATACCCTCGATGAAGACTTTCTTATTAAAGAGGGTCAAATCACAATCTTGAAAGACTGAATAGGCAAACATTTCGACCTTCTTGCAAGTCCTGATTCTCTGTTGGAGTGATGGATGCTAAATGGCCAAACTACAATTCATATTTTGTTCATTGACTATAGTGTTCATACTTCTCGTATACTTACTAGTTTTACTCTTATTCTTTCCCCCTTTTGATACTTGTTAAATAGAAAGTTTGCTTCTTTCTTTTGCAACCTTTTTGACTCTCCAATTGAAAACATTTCTTTTATTTGCTGGTGATCAAGACAATGAACTTCTTTTGCTTCATTTGGCTTTGTAAGTATTGGCTGTTTTTTGTCTTATGAAGTATTTAGCGAGGATTGGTGCTACCATTTTCTTCTCGTCTATGAGGTAGAGTTATGGTTTGCATATATTCTGCCCGAATATACATCGGGTATGTTGTTGTTGTTGTATGGAGATTGTGTGTATAATAACAATCATATATTTGATGTCGGGTCATCCACGCTTTCATTCCTTGCAGGGAAAAGCTCATTATGCTTACTTAGTTAACTTCTCATTGATGTATTCTTTCACTAAGGTTGAATTAAACCGCGCGATAGTATTTATATTTATTTTTGGTTCCTAACTGTATTGAAAGAGTAAGGCGCCACACCAACTTGCATGTACCTTGATGGATTTCACGGGATAGCTACCTTTCCAATAGTACATGTACCATTTGTTCAACAAAAATTGAATAGATATGAAGAATCACCAAGTGCTTTTTTGCATTTGTGGAGTTTCAAATCCGAACCTCAATTCACAAAATCGCTATTTCTTTTCCTTATTCACCTCAAGTAATTAAGAGCACGAAATCTAGGATCACAACGATTGTAATGATTTTTATGCGCTTTATGTAGAGCATGAAGATAAATGGAAAAAGAAATGAGAAAATTCAGCATCAGTAGCTGCTATTGATGCAACAACAACAGCAATATATACCCAATGATCAGTGCTCCATTTAGGGAGAATATAAATGAATGGACCAAAGTTTGGCAGCAATATTTGGTTGAATACAACAGCTATGGAATGACATACCCGCTAACTCATACAGAATGATTCCAGAACTCAGCACCGAAGTAAGGCAGAAAATTTTAGGCAGTAGAGCAAGTAAATATTATTTCTAAAATAAACATCAATTAGCCCCATGGTAGAAAAGCCACACCTACTTCATCCTTTACTAATGAAAGTAGAACGGAAGTACATTATCACAACCCTTCTCGATAAGCTTTCATCTATTAAAATGTTTTACTATAAAATCATTAGCAATATTCATAAGTATATCTGTTTCTGCATGAATCATCAAAGTAACCGCTCAAAAGTTCATCATTCCTCCGCTGTTGCATGTCATTCTTAATAAACTTTGTTGTTGAATCAAACAAATGTGTTTTTCTCACACAAATAGCCTAGTGCTTTTTGAGGAAAATTGGTGAAGTTCAGTGGGTTTTCTATTTTCACACACAAATAGCCCCGTTTGTATTCTCGGAGTCTCAGTCCATGCTTCAGTTGAGCCTGACACGAGGGTGGATGAAAGTCCCACATTGATTGGGAATTGATTCACGGTCTACTTATATGGACTTGAGCAATTGTCCCCCTTGAGATAGCGTTTGAGGTTGAGTTTGGTCCAGGTATCACATCTTTAAATGGTATTAGAGCCAGGTCCATCCACGTTTGAGCTCCCGGACCACGCTCTTGTTGGGCCTGGGCGTGAAGGTGGTGTTAGAGTGGGTGAAAGTCCCACATTGGGGAGTGAACTGTCGGTCTTCTTATATGGACTTGAGCAATCCTCCCCTCATGTGCTAGCTTTTGGGGTTGAGTTAGGCTCAAGATCCTTTTTTTACACAATCAACCATCTTTTCTTACATTGGAAACGGATAGAGCAGCTGTAGAGAATGTTTTCAACCTGAAGGGGATCAGGTGGGTAGAACCTGGGAGCATTAAAAAAGTACTAAGCAGCTGGAACGGGGATGTAAATGTAAAAAAGGAGGAGAGATGGAAAATTGTTAAACATGTATATGGTGGACAGTTTGGACAGAAAGAAACAAGGGTTGTTTTGAGGATGTCCAGAAGATCAACATGAATAGTTTAGCACTACTTTATTGATGTGCTAGACTGTTTATAGGCAATAGAAAGACAGAGTAAGATGTAATACTTTTTGAAGGGGGACATCATTCTTGTTGGCTAGGTATTTGAACAAAGATGGGAAGAGCTCTATATAAAGGATAGGGATGACTAATATGAAACCTCTTTTTTTGGATGGAACATAATTTTTGTTATAAGATATGGAAGATATGAAGATAGGCCAAAATTTTCTCACCTAAAAGACTTTGAAAATTAAGAGCCAAAGAATGCCAAACAATGGGTGTAACTCAAATCTATTTGAATAAAAGGAATACTAACTCTGAGAGAACAAAACACACTCTCCAGTAGTCCAGTAAATGCAGTAGATCTTAAAATCCCACTGCTAAACAAATTAATTTAAATGTTGCTTTAGATTAGAAAGTCACCTTGTTATATTATGTGTTCAGTGGGTTCTCATTTATACTGCTCATCATATTTTCTGCACTATCTTTTCAACATTTTCTCTGAAATCTAAAATTTACTCTTCTTCACTTTGAACTTGAGCTCTGCAGGGCTTTGTATCTTGGACTTCTATATGTTGGTTCACTTGTAGTACTTCTTGTTTATTCTATCCTGTATGGTCTGACAGCAAAGGAATTAAACTGGCTTGGGGCTACAACATCAGCTGCCGTGATAATCCTTGGTAGTTCATTTCCTACATATATCTGTCTCCTTTTCTGACTTGTATTGTGAAATAATTTCTTATTTCATTGTGGTAAGTAATGAATTCAATAGCTTTTCATTCAATCAGATTGGAACTTGGGAGCTTGCTTGTATGGTTTTAAGCTTTTGAAAAGTCGAGTCGTCGTACTTTTTGTTGCCGGTACATCTCGGGTATTCCTGATCTGTTTTGGAGTTCATTACTGGTTTGTTGTTAACCCATGCTAATTCATTTTCTTCCATAATCAAGTCTTCTTATACTTGTGGCATATGCATCCCTTTTAATATTATTTGTTGAATAGAAACTTCTAATTTTCTGTTATCAAAAAAAAATCTTCTAATCTTTTACTGCAACAATTTTGTTTCAGGTACTTTGGACAATGTATCAGTTATGCAGTTGTAGCATCTGTGCTGTTGGGTGCTGCTGTTTCATGGCATTTATCAGTTACAGATCCATTAGAATCTAGACGAGATGCCTAGCAGAGACAGTTATCTGACTTAGAGAAGGTTTCCGCAGAGAAGACCAAAATAGCTCCGCAAGCTCTTCTAAAGGGTGTGGCTCAAGTGTCAAACGCAGTAGTAGTGCTGATGCTGGTCACTTGGTAATGCAACTGTGCCTTGCACTGGTGATGGCAGTACCTGGAATAACACTGAGGGGATTAATAGTGATAAGAGTATAGACAGTGGAAGACCAAGTCTAGCTCTACGTAGTAGTTCCTGTCGTTCAGTTGTTCAAGAGCCTGAAGTAGGATCATCATATGTTGACAGAAATTTAGAGCATAATAGTTCATTGGTTGTTTGTTCTAGCAGTGGCCTTGAAAGCCAAGGCGGTGATTCTAGTACATCCACTTCTGCAAACCAACAGATACTGGACTTGAATTTGGCACTTGCATTTCAAGAAAAGTTGAGTGATCCCAGGATTACATCTATGTTAAAGCGGAAAGGAAGACACACTGATCGTGAATTAGCTAATTTATTGCAAGATAAAGGACTTGATCCTAATTTTGCAGTGATTCTGAAGGAGAATGGATTGGACCCAATGATTCTAGCCTTGTTGCAGAGAAGTAGTTTGGACGCTGATCGAGAACATCGCGACAGTAACCCTCCTGTCACTGATTCAAATGATGTTGAGGATGTGTTACCTAATCATATTTCATTCTCGGAAGAACTTAGACTCCAAGGATTAGGAAAGTGGCTTCAACGTTGTAGAGTAATGTTGCATCATGTAGCAGGAACTCCAGAGCGAGCATGGCTTCTTTTCAGTTTAATCTTCATTCTTGAAACCGTCGTTGTGGCTATCTTCCGACCAAAGACAATAAAACTTTTGAATGCTACACACCAACAGGTAAGAAATGCATTAGTACTTTTAAAGTTCAGTTTTGTGTATTTGGAGTACGGTGCAGCTAAAATGTACTCCATATGGTTGTATTTTCCATTTTCTAACAAAATTTAGTGAACGACTTTCTGTAGTTTGAATTTGGCATCGCGGTTCTCCTTTTGTCTCCTGTTGTCTGTTCTATTTTGGCCTTCCTACGGTCGCTGCAGGCTGAAGATTTGTCCATGACTTCAAAGCCTCGGAAGGTATTTACATTTTTGGTTCTTTGCCTACGATTATCTGTTTTTTCTCCCAAGTATCTTGTTGCTATTTGAGGTTTTGGTTGTGATAACTTTACGCCATTGTTACTGGTGAAACTTTGTCATTTCATCAGTTATTTGCCTGGAAATCTTGTTTTCA
>NW_025876598.1:0-1632 GCF_002878395.1 Capsicum annuum
ATTCCTTGAGTACGAAGAAGAAAATATACGAATGAAAACAAAGAAGAGACTCTCCAGGTCAAAATTCCTAAATGGTATGTAGAACAAAAAGGATTAGCGCTATGTATATACTCGTAAAGCTTTACCAATCGTTGCTTATTCTGCTGCTGCCGATGGTACTATGGCCAAACTGGTAGCAATCAGTTCTTTTGAAGATTACTCCTCAAACTTGGGAACAAAGCTCATTGTGTAGTGGAACTCGATTTGTAGGCGCTGATGAAGGGGTGTCGATGCCATCAATCCTTTCTTTACATCAACTTGTAACTCCCTAATAGGGATTGCTGCCAAAAAACTCTTAATGTACTCTTTACATGCCTCTTTACCTCTATAAATGATGTTCTTTTCAGGTACCCTGTCTTCCTGCATACTGTCGTCGCTGTTGGTGCTCATGACAATTTTGCTTTCATCTGCAGCCTCTTTGACATCGATTTTATCTTTTCTATCACAAGATGGCTTATCATCTGATTATTGAGACTCACCAGGTGCTTGCATAATTGTTGTATCTTGGTCGAATTTGAGGATATATGCCTGATTACAACCCTTAAAAAGCCTCTCCCCAAGTGTGTCAATGATATAGTACGCGTCTTTTTCAAACTTGAGGATAAAGAAGTGGTCATTCCAACTCACAATGTTAACACAGGAGTCGCCATGATGAGGAGTTTCGTGAGCGGACTTAGAAATCTCGTCCCATATGTTGTCAAAAGACATGGAACCATGAAGGAAGTGGAATCCTTCCTCTTCTTCGATTCCTTCGGGATGAAAGAACCCAATGAATGATTTTTCTAAGACTACTGAGAGTGGACGCACTTTAGCCTCGAGAACTGTCTCGAGGTCAAAATGCTTATCTGGGAAACGTTCCCTATAGGTATCGTTTTCACAAAGATCCCTCTATTGCATCGAGCCTTCACAGATAAGAGAATCAAGTTGGGACTTGATGGGCATATCTTCAGGATTGCAGTGGAACCAATCAGCTATGACAGCAACCAAGGCTGTTATTTGTCCATCACGGCTTATTATTTCTTTCTGCTCCCAACTACCCATAGCAAAACTTTCATCTCCAAACTCAGAGACTGAAATCGGAGAAGTTTCCTCGGATTTGTGCCCTGCATGAACTACACACATTAGTAAGAGGACTAGTTATGACATATATCTTCAATCATGAATAAGAAAACCTTAGCAGGTAGATACTTGATACAACCGTACAAGTAGACTAAGCTACCAAAGAAAGCTACCAAACTTTGTAATCTTCAATTCGGCAAGCATATTGGTATAGTTATTGCACGTTGATCAGACCATGACATGAAGATAAAAAATAACTCATCAAACATGACAAAGAAAGCAAGAAAAAAGGAGACGTACCCTAGAAGAAGACTCGTCAGATGAGCAAAGCTGTTGGCGATCAAAGCCTATATCGTCTGTACCATCCGCTCCATAATGTTTCTTCAACAATGGCTCCCCCTTGGTTTTAGGATATTTGAAACTCAACTTCCTCTTCCTGCAGTTTTATCCTCAGGGTACTTATGCTTTATGTCTGAAATATGATGGCTGTACTGGACTAAATCCTCATCACTGCTGCTGCCGCTTGTATTTGAA
>NW_025876599.1:0-4080 GCF_002878395.1 Capsicum annuum
GGACGGTGAGACTATTATGGGTTGGTATGGGCGGTGTCGGCATTATGTCAGCCTTGGAATTTGTATTGGTATTAGGACCGATACCGGTTGACTGTATTTGATTTATAATTTTTGCATTTTGTTATGTTATATATATGTTTGAAATTCATCCGATTTAAGGTGTAGGGCGGTCATGTTTGGTATTGGGGGTGGTCTTCAGCCCCGATTGGACTTGAGGCACCCGAAATGATTATGCCCTAGTTTAGGTCATCTCAAGAAAGGATGAATACAAAGATAGAAGTGGCCTCTATATTCCATTGGGGAACTGAGATGCAGATTCTAGCAATTCAAGGATGGAAGATATACTTGTAAAAGTGGTGACGAAGATAGAAAAAATAGGAGACTGTCATAAAGAGATTAGAGCAGATATTTTAGGAATAATACAAAAAGTTGAATCATATGCTACCACCATTAAGATATTTGAGCAGTAGTTCAATCAGATATCCACTACATTGAATCAGTGTCAACAAGGTATACTCCCAATCAACACCATTCATAATCCAAAAAATGATAGTTATTGATTGGCTATTACTACTAGGAGCGATAAGATGACCGCTGATCCACTTATGCTCATGGGTGTTTAGATCGGGTAGATCCTGATTATTGCTGATGAGAAGTGGTTAAATTTAAAAATTTGGTGGTTGATGAGAATGCACCTAAAAAGCCTCTAGTTTATCAAAAAGAGGCTAAGGCAAAAAAAAGGAAGAAATGGGAGGTCATAAAAGCATTGACTCCTATTCCACGACCTCCTCCTTTTTTTCCTCAAAGACTAAAAAAGAATGATGAAGAGGAAAGTATCAAAGTTCATCTCCATCTTAAAAGAATTATCGATGAATAATAAGGATCTTGAGAAAATGTCAGGTTATGCAAAGTTATGAAGGAGTTAGTAACGAAGAAGAGGATTATGAGTTTTGAGTCTGCTAATAATGTGCACTATTGTAGTGCAATAGCTTCCTACTTTCTGGTTGAGAAAAAATAAGATTCTAAAGTGTTCA
The DNA here is from genome assembly GCF_002878395.1 of Capsicum annuum. Taxonomy (NCBI): domain Eukaryota; kingdom Viridiplantae; phylum Streptophyta; class Magnoliopsida; order Solanales; family Solanaceae; genus Capsicum; species Capsicum annuum. The sequence continues at coordinate 1,035 of NW_025876599.1, forward strand.
TCATTCTATGCGCTATTAGGTCTTTCAACTTTTCAAAAGCTTTGTATGACTTAGGTGCTAGCATTAATTTGATGTAGCTAGCAGTAATAGTCAACTAGGTTAGGGTTGCCCAAATCGACATTAGTGAGACTTCTAATGGCAGATTGTATGGTAAAGAAGCCCATGGAAATCTTATAAGATGTTTAGGTGAAGGTTTCATCCTTCATTGTTTTTGTTTATTATGTCATCCTTGACTATGAGGCTTACTTTGATATTCCTATTATTTTGGGGAGACTATTCCTTACAACAGGACGTGTATTTGTTGATATGGAGTCTAGGCTGATAAAGTTTAGATTGAATGATGAACATGTGCTGTTTAATGTATGGCAATCCACAAAGTAGCCAAAGGATATACATGTGATTTATATGATTGATTCAGTTGATGTGAAAGTATTAGTAACTCCAATTAATGAGAGGCTTGGAGTGAAATACTTGTAGTGGTTATTATGAATTTTAAGGGTGATGATATAGTGAGTGAACTTGATGGTAGGGGTTCATATAATTTTTCACCAAAGAAACTAGCTCTTGATTTGAAGAATAGAGTAACCCCATTTGCTAAGCCTTTTATTGATAGCCTCCAGTTTTGAGCTCAAGGTTTTTCCATTCCATCTTTGTTATGCTTTTTTTGGAGAGCCAACAGTACTTTTCCAGTTATTTTTGCAGCTGATTTGGTGGATTGGCAAGTTGAGTCTTTAGTGTCTGTGCTGAAAGATTTAAGAGGGCCATTAAATAGTCTATTACTGATATCATTGAAATTTCACCTGGAATTCGCATACATAAAATCCAACTCGATTCGAATTGTGTCCCTAGTATTATGCCATAATAAATACTAAATTTGACTATATAGGAGGTGGTGAAGAAGGAGATTATCAGGTAATTGGATACAGGGGTGGTTTACCCTGTTATCAAAAGCAAAAGAGTAACCCCGATCCAATGTATGCCTAAAAGGGTGGAATTATTGTGGTTCCAAAGGAGAAGAATGAGTTTATTCCTATGGGGCCAGTCACCAGGTGGCATGTATTCATGGACTATAGGAAGTTAAAAGCATGAACTGCAAATGATCATTTCCCACTATCTTTCATGGATCTGATGTTAGACCGTCTTGTTGGAAGAGGCTGTTATTATTTTCTTGATGGCTATCGGGTTAAAATCAGGATTTTATTGCTCCTAAATACCAAGATAATACCACTTTCACTTGTCCATATGGAACTTTCACGATTAAGAAAAAGTCTATTTAATGCACCAATAACTTTTAGTCTATTTAATGCACCAATAACTTTTCAGCGTTGTATGATGGCCATCTTTTCTGACATGGTTAATGATACAATCGAGGTATTTATGAATGACTTCTCGATTATTGGTGATTTATTTGAAAATTTTCTGTCTAATATCTATAGTGTTTTGAGGATATGTAAGGATTCAAACTTGGTATTTAACTGGGAGAAGTGCTACTTCATCGTCAAAGAAGGTATAGTGCTTGGTCACAAGATTTTGAAAAGAGGGATTGAGGTTGACTAGGCAAATATTGAAGTGATTTAAGAATTGGCTCCACCAATTTTTGTGTAGAGTATTTGGAGGTTTTTAGGGCATGTGGGTTCTTACCATAGATTTATTAAGGATTTCTAAAAAAAATTGCATATCTCTTGTACAAGTTGTTAAAGAAGGAGGTGAATTTTGCGTTTGATGATGCTTTCCTTAAGGCATTTGAGTGTTTGAAAGAGAATTTGTTACAACCCCTATTATCATGTCATATGATTAGTACATTTCGTTCAAGGTTATATGAGATTTAGTGATGTAGCGCTAGGAGCAGTCCTAGGGCAAAGGTGAGAAAAGATCTTACATCTTATCTATTATGCTAGAAAATACTTAATCCTGCTCAGAAAAATCATAATATGTCTAAAAAGAGTTGTTTGTTGTGATACTTGCATTTGAGAAATTTTGATCTTATTTTCTTGGAACAAAAGTGATTGTGCATACTAACCATGCAGATCTTACGTACCTTATGGCAAAGAAAGCTATTAAGCCAAGGTTGATTCATTGGGTACTTCTACTGTAGGAAATTAACTTTGAAGTCAAGGATCAAAAGAGGATTAAAAATCAAGTGTTGGACTACTTATCATGCCTTGAAAAAGAGGTCATGCTGAACTAAAGGATGAGCTTGAGATTGATATTATTTTTTTGGATGAGCAAGTATAGGCAGCATCACAAGATTTGATTCCATGGTTTGCAGACTTTGCCAATTATTTGGTGCGTGATATGGTGCCTAAAGACCTATTATTTCAGAAATAAAAGAATTTTGTGTATGATGTGGAAAGTTCTTTTGGGACGAGTCATACTTGTTTTGAATTTGTGTAGACGGACTGATTCAAACATGTGTTCCAAAGATTGAGATGATGAGTATTTTAGAGTCATGTCACTCATCACTAATTAAAGGTCATTTAACGGTGCGTGAAGTGTACATATGATCTTACAATGTGGATATTATTATCCCACCATTCATAAAGATATGTATGATTATTCAAGATCCTAAAATCAATGCCAAATACAAGGAAACAACTCATGGAGGCAAGAGCTTTTTATGACCTCAATCCTAGAGCTTGAGTGTTTTGATGTATGGGGCATTGATTATATGGGACCTTTATGACCTCATATAGTATGAAGTACATTCTACTTGTGGTTGACTATATTTTGAAATGGGTGAAGGCAGTTGCACTTCTAAATAATGAAGGAACGAGTAAAACTATATTTTTGAAGAACATATTTTCCAAATTTGGTATGCCAAGAGCAATCGTATGTGATGAGGGCTCACAGTTTTGTAATTGCCTATTCAAAGTGCAATTTTAAATATATGGTGTGAAACATAAGAGGGCGACCCCCTACCATCCACAATTAAGTGGGCAAGTTGAGGTCTCCAATTAGGAGATAAAGTCTATTCTGGCAAAAACTGTGAATGCTAATAGAACAAACTAGGATAGAAAGTTAGATGATGCATTGTGGGCTTACTGAA
>NW_025876600.1:0-1620 GCF_002878395.1 Capsicum annuum
ACGATACACCTGGAACCCAGGCCCACCCACAAAATCGTGGGCTATAGCATACTGATTGGGCTCAAAAATTCCCCGTTTGCGTCATTTCGCCCGTTTGACCATCCCAATGGCCCACCCATACAAACGGACCATACTAGGATGCTCATCAGCCTCCCTGGCACGACCCGAGCAATTTTCAACCTACGATACGCCCAGATCCCGGGCCCACTATGGAACCGTGGGTTATAGCACACCGATTTAGCCTGAAAATACCCTGTTCGTGCCATTTCGCCCGTTTGACCACCCAATAGCCCCGCCCACAAAAACAGACCATACTACGATGCTCCCCAGCCTCCCTGGCGTAACCCGAGTGATTTTCGACCCATGACATGCCCGAACCCTGCACCTACCGCCGGAACCATAGGCTATAGCATACCGATTTGGCCTAAAAATGCTACTTTTCCATTGTTTTGCCTGTTATACCACTCAAATGGCCCTGCCCACCCAAACATCCCATACTAGGACCCTCCCCATCCTCTCAAGCATGACCCAGGCAATTTTTGGCTTACGACACGCCCGGACCCTGAGCCCGTTCCGTGGGCTATATAGCTCATCAATTTTTTGCAAAAATGCCCCGTTCACGCCATTTCGCCCGTTTGATCACCCAAATGCCCTCTCCTACCCAAGTGGCCCCCACTAGGCCACTCCTTAACCTTCCCGGCACATCCCGATCAGTTTTTAGCCTTTAGCGCGCCCAAACCATAGGCCCACCTCCAGAACCGTGGGCTATAGCACATCGATTTGGCCCAAAAATTCCCCGGTCGCATCGTTTTGCCTGTTTAACCATCTAAATAGCCCCGTCCACCCAAACGAACCACACTATGTCACTCCCCGACATGCCTTATTCAATTTTTGGCCCACAGCATGCCGAACCCTGGGCTCACCCCCGGAACCGTGGGCTATAGCACACAGATTTGGCTCGAAAATGTCCCATTTGCGCTATTTCGCATATTTTACCATCTGAATGGCCCTACCTACCCAAACGGACCACACTAGGCCACTATCATCCTTTCTGGCATGCGTCGGTTGATTTTTGGCCCACAACACTCCTAGACCTCGAGCCCATCTTAGTAACCAAAGGCTATAGCACACCTATTTGGTCCGAAAATGTCCCTTTCATGCTATTTCACTCGTTTGACCTCCCAAATGGCCCGGCCCACCCAAATGGCCCATACTAGGCAGCTCCCCAAATAACCCGACATGATTCGATTGATTTTGGCCCACAACACACTCGAACCCCGGGCCCACCCTTGGAATCATGGGCTATAGCTCACCGATTTAACCTAAAAATGCCATGTTCGCATCATTTTGCTCGTTTGACCACCCAAATGGCCCCTCCTACCCAAATAGACTACACTAGGCCGCTCTTCAGCCTCCCTGGCATGTTCCGGATAATTTTTGGCTGACAACACGCCCAGAACCCAGACCCACCCCTAGAACCGTGTGCTATAGCTCTTCGATTTAGCCTGAAAAAGCTCCATTCGCACTGTTTACCCATTTAACTATCCAAAGGTCCCCGCCCACCTAAATGGCCCACACTTGGCCACTCCCTAGCCTCCCCAATACTTTCTAGCCAATTTT